>NW_020456154.1:1179659-1365779 GCF_003342845.1 Nothoprocta perdicaria | reverse complement strand
TATTTCTCTGCTTCACTGTATCATCTGCCCCATTACTTACCATGAACCTCTAAACTACAGTAATCTTTATCAACTCTGCCACAAAGTACCAGATTGTCACTGGACTTAATCACAAAGTCCTCCTGTTCATACTGATCCTGAAACAGCAAGGAGATGACCATGGGTGTTAGAAGTCATACACCAAACTATATATGTACAAAAGCCTTAATTGGTARTAATTTTTAATCACAGCTGAAAACTCTCAAAACCCAATGCCCTGCTCTGCCCTGACCTTCTTACAGTGGTAAATAAGAAAGGCAGGAGCCAGAATCCATCATGGGACAT
Organism: Nothoprocta perdicaria; assembly: GCF_003342845.1. Classification (NCBI taxonomy): domain Eukaryota; kingdom Metazoa; phylum Chordata; class Aves; order Tinamiformes; family Tinamidae; genus Nothoprocta; species Nothoprocta perdicaria. The sequence goes on along the minus strand of NW_020456154.1, from coordinate 1,365,455 downwards.
TTGGAGAGTTTCTATGTAGACTGAAGGAGTGTCTAGGTAGRCTGAGGTGGGTTTATGGAGATCTTAAAATTCCAAATATAAAATCACCTCTTCAGCCTCTAGGATGCAACACATGGCTGAAACCACAATCACCATGAGGAGCCCACACACGTCGCTTATTTCCCCTAAGCTCCCAAGCCTTGAACTTTACAAAGAAGTGCAACAATGTTTTACACAATAAGCATATTGTAGCTGTTCCTCACATCCACCAAGTAATTCCAACAGCACTCAAGTATTGTCCACTTTCTGGAAAACATTCCCAGAAAAGTACTGCCTGCAGCTATACTGGGCATTCAGCTGCACCAGAACACACGTAGTTTCTCATCTCATTTTCACTGTTAGTGATGAACAGATGGCATTCATGGAATTTCTACTGGTTGAAACCTAAGAATTACATATAAAACTCAGCAGTGTTATACAAAAACTATCCTTCATATATACACTATTGCTAGAGTTCTATCTATCAATGCAATGTATTAATTAGCACATACAAAAGGGATTGCACAAAACAATTTTATGGAAAAAAAAAAAAATCTGTTTTTAGAATTTCTTTTTAGAAAACGTTGCCAAAAAGACTGACAAACTTGGAATGGAGCAAAGACATCTACAGACTGTAAGACAACCTGGCACCAGTGAAAGTTTAACAGAATTCTAAGTTCATTCAAGTTTGTTCAAGACATTCATTTTTAAAGTACTTACAGTGGATTTTAGGGTGATGTAAGGATCATGCTCATTGCTCCCATACACTGCCAGACCAGCAAAAGTCTCTCCAAGCTTCGTATCATCTAGATACAGACACAACTTTTTTTTATCCTGATCAACGATAACTGAAGCCTTAGAAGCACTGTACCAATGACTTGGTAACTCCAGTTATTGCCAAACACCTGGAGCAGGCTCCATCAGAAATCCAGTTTCAAAATCTAAGAAGAGCCTCAGAGAGCTCGGCTGCTTCTTGCTTTCCGAGACTCCRGCTGCTGCTTTGCCCCAGCACTACGACAGGGGCCCTGACAGCCGTTCCAGCTCTGCTCTSTTTTAGTGCCTATTCCTTACGGAGGAAGGGACACTGAATTGTTTCACTCATACAATGTCTTCTGGAACCAGGACAACCGAGTAAATCAAAATGCCCGTTGCCCACATTTCAGTCAAAGTACTGCAGTTTTAGGATACTTAAGTACTCCAAGAACAAAACAACACAGAAAATGGTCACCCACACTATTTATTTGATATCTACATTTCTGTTGCTACCTGTGTCTTCCTCTTCATCGTATTTGTCCAATTCATATTCAGCCAGCTCATCATCACTCAGCTTTTCAGTGGTTTCCTCCTGGTCTTCGTTTTTAGGAGAGGACTCCGTTCTGCCAGCAGCAGCAGCAATATCCATGCTGTCGGCCCCCTGGCCTTGCTCTTCTTCATCGCTGCCATCAGCATCCTCCCTGTTTGAAGGCAGGCATTCCCGGGGAGAGACACGGACATTTACAATTCTTCCAGGAAACAGGGGATGGGCAATGAGATTCTGACATATTCTTTTCACATGAGTGTTCACATGCAGTCTATTCCCTCCAGTCACTTACCAGCTTTTCCCAAAATAAGCACCATTATTCTCAGGCTTCTTGACAGAGCTAATGCATCTAAATCCAATTCTTAGTCTCCTTCCTCGTTGAAAAAGTTATTTTGCCTTTTTCCTCAGTGAGTTCTCATATGTCCAATTCCTTCCTTTCCTCCCTTCCTCACTTCTCCTATTATTTGTGATGAATCTTGGAGGTCTGCAGGGATTTTAAACCTTATTTCCCTTATACATCTCAAGAACTAAAAACCCTTCACCCTRCTTTAYGTTTTTTAYTTACTTTTTATTATTATTTTGCTTTTTTTTTTATTTAGCAATGCTTTCCCACCTCAAACCATACTTGTTAAAATTATACACCTATAAATCTAACTATCACAAACACTTTTGGGCATCCTAATGGATCCAGTTACCGTTTTTTACTAAAAGAAAATAAGGCACCAACTTCATTAGGTAAGGCCATCTYGCAAACAACTTATAAAAACTAGGTAACATCTAAGGAATTCTGAACTTTCGCGGCAATGATTCAGGCCCTGCTGACACCTGCATGGAATTGAACAGAGGAAGGYATGCAGCAAACGTGGCTCAAGGACCTAACGGACACCCCAGAGGTCCCACAGGAATTTCACAGCAGCTCCTTCCTGGTGAGTATCCTGCCCTTCTCTTTGCAAATTCCCAGGCAGCAGCAAGCCAAGAGGCTCTCATAATCTTTGACATCTTGTATTTTTTTTTTGTACTTACTATGAGATGGGTATTTATTTATTTATTTATTTATTCCTATGCAAACAGCACAAGTCAGATTCAGATTTAGAATGCCTGTTTACCCATCTCTGACACATTAAAGATTATGAGAGCCTCCTGGCTTGCTGCTGCCTGGGAATTTGCAGAGAGGTCACAAAACTTTTAGTTGCTACAGGTCGATCTCYGAATTTTTAAGGGAAATAAACATCACACACCAAATTACCACGGCATGATTGTTGCAGGAAAATCTGGGGTGGTTTTTGGTATTTTTGACGCTTCAAGAGAAGCGCCTCCACGCAGAAAGCAGACGCATGCCCGTGTAAAGAGAACTAAGCAGCACTGCAGCCAGCAGGAAGGTGAAATAACGTTTGTTAAGAAATGAGAGTAAAGACGAGAGTCTCCCAAACATTTACGACGATTTTGAAACCACAAAAAGGAGAAAAATAAACGTGGGACAAGGCATTTAACGCGTGGCAGGGCCGCGGCTCCGCGCGGTGGGCAGCGTCCACGGGCGCCCGCCGCCGCCATTGCGGCCTCGCCCCCCGGCACGGCCCACCGCCCCCGGCCCGGCGCCCCGCTCACCGCAGCGCGCCGCGCGCCTCGCCGATGAGCCGCCTCAGCTCCTCCGCGCCGAGCCGCACCTGCGGGGACACGGGCGCGTGAGGGGACACGCGGGGACACGCACACGGACACGCACACGGACACGCACACGGGCGCGGCGGCGACACCGTTGGGGTCCCCCCGCCCCCCCCCCACCTTGTCCGGCGTCTCCTTGGCAACGCCGCGGCGCACCCAGGCGGCGCACGTGACCGGGCAGCTCATGGCGGCGCGGGGCGGGGGGGGGCGCGCGCGGAGGGAGGGGGCGCCGCACGTGCCGCCGGGCCGAGCGGTCGCGCGCGGAGTGACGTAGCCACCCGCGGCTCCGCCTGTAAGGGCGAGGGAGTGTGTGATGTCATCAATTAGCGCCGGGAATGCCCGGCTGGGGGCGTGGCTTGAGGGGGAAGTGGCGGTTGGGCGGGTGGAGGGGCGGGGCTTGAAGCGTAGGAAGGGGGTTGGGTTTGGGATTGGCTTTGGGATTGAGATTGGGATTGGGACTGAGATTGGGGTTAGGTTTGAGGTTGAGTTTAGGGTTGATGGGGCTGGAATTGGGGAGTGAGTTGGGGTTGGGGTTGGGGTTGAAGTTGAAGTTGAAGTTGAGGTTGAGGTTGAGGTTGAGCTTGGCCTTGGCCTTAGGGTTGGGCTTGGCCTTGGGTTTGACACTGGGCATGGGCCTGGGGTTGGGTTGGTCTTGAGATTGGGTTTAGGTTTGAGGTTGAGTTTGRGGTTGGGGATTGAGGTTGGGATTGAGGTTGGGATTGCGCCTGGAGGTGAGTTTGGGGTTGGGATTGGGGGGGAGGCTGGGATTGGGATTGGAGTTGGCGTTGAGGTTGCATTGGGGTTTGGGGTTGATGTTGGAGCTCACGGTTTAGGTTGAGGATAGGGATGGGTTCAAGGATGGCGATGGCGGTTTAGCCCTGCCCGTGCCATTAGCYGTCCGTGCGGGAAGGCAGCCTTGTTCCCTGCGGGAGGCCACGCGCAGGGCCGGCAGGATCCCGYGGCCCTGCTGCTGCTGCCCGCACCCAGAGGAGGAGGAAGGGGCAGCCGGCTGCCCCCTGAGCTGCGGAGTCCCAGCCTGCCCCACGCCTGAGCCCCAAAAGCCTCAGGGCTTTTGCCAGCCTGTCCCTTGCTGTGTCTCCTGCACGTTGTCCCCACGCCTGCGTTTAAGGAAGCGTGGGGGCAGGGACTGAAACAAACAGGCTGGCACCAAAGCGCCTGCGCCCCGTCCCCGCTGGGCTTTGCTGCCGTCCCCGCCGCCCCCTGCGCGAGCACCACGCGCCAGGGAGTGGSTCTGAGCGCGCAGGGACAGCGGATGGGGCACAGCCGCTCCCGCCAGCGCGGCCTGAGTTTGGTGTGTGACCAAACTTGCAAGGAGACCTATTGCCTCGAGCAATAGTTGCTCCTGTTCCCAGCAAATTTAATTGCAGAAAGGTGCTCGGTTTTGTCCCTTAATTAGCCTGGATCGTTATGCTTGGCACCTTGAGCTTGTTCTAGGACTCGAAGACCTATTTAGTAGCAAAAGAAAAAAAAAAGGCCACTACAATGTAATGCATCTTTGCATAACCACTCCACTTGGATGCTCAGGTTGAGCAACGTGCTGCCCTGTCTCCAGGATCTTCCAACTCACAGATTCACAGATTCAGAGAATATTTAAGGTTGGAAGGGACCTCTACAGATCATCTAGTCCAACCTTCCTGCTCAAGCAGGCACACCTACAGCATGTGGCACAGGGTGGCATCCAGGCGGGTTTTGAAGACCTCCAGAGAAGGAGACTCCACAGCCTCCCTGGGCAGCCTGTTCCACTGMTCTGTCACCCTAACAGTAAAGAAGTTGCTCCTCACCTGGAGACGGAACTTCCTGTGCTTCAGCTTGTGGCCATTACCCCTCATCCTATCGCTGGCCACCAGTGAGAACAGCTTGTCCCCTTCCTCCCTGCATTCTCCCTTCCTGAACTTATACATATTAATCATATCCCCTCTGAGCAGTCTCTTCTCCAGAGAAAACAGGCCCAGCTCGCTCAGCCTCTCTTCATACGAGAGATGTTCCATTCCCTTAATCATCCTGGTTGCCCTTCTCTGGACCCTCTCCAGAAGCTCCACGTCCYTHCTATACTGGGGTGCCCAGAACTGCACACAGTACTCCAGRTGCGGCCTCACCAGAGCTGAGTAGAGGGGCAGAATCACCTCCCTTGMCCTGCTGGCAACACTCCTCCTGATGCAGGCCAGGATSCCATTGGCCTTCTTGGCCACGAGGGCACACTGCTSACTCATGGTTAACTTGGTGTCAACCAGGACTCCCAGGTCCCTCTCYGTGGAGCTGCTTTCCAGCAGGTCRACCCCTAATCTGTCCTGATGCCTGGGGTTATTCCTCCCCAGGTGCAGGACCCTGCACTTGTCCTTATTGAACCTCAGGAGGTTCCTCTCTGCCCAACTCTCCAGCCTGTCCAKGTCCCTCTGGATGGCAGCACAGCCCTCCRGAGTGTCGRCCACTCCACCCAGCTTGGTGTCRTCTGCAAACTTGCTMAGGGTGCAYTCCGTGCCCTCGTCCAGGTCATTGATAAACAAGTTGAACTCTTTCAATCACTGATCACTGCACCTGACTACAGTTTCCAGTTCCTGCAGGAGGAGACTTGCTGCACCATCCTGCTGGTGTCTAACACTGCGGCTCTAAAACATTCCAGCAGTAATCCACCAGAATTGGAGGGTGAGCAAAGCGAAAACTACAGCGATTCAGCACAAGGTGTTGTGTGCCCTTGTAGCAGCATACATACCCAGCTGAAACCCTGTAACTTACTGACTTTAAACTTGCAGTTTTTTTAAATATTGGGAGATATACATATAATCCAGGGTGTTTTAGAAGGCTCTGTCTCTGAACAGAGAATACTCCCTAAATACTCTCCTGCTATTCAGTATTAGTGCCCTTTTTGTTCCTGTCTTTAAAATACTGTCCAAGGAGAATAAACTGATGCACAATCGCTGGTCTGAGGAATATGCAGGAACCTCTGTGAGAGGAATAGCTTGCTCACAGGAGGTATTTCTATTTTCCCTCCCAAATACCCATATTCGATACTAGCTACTTAATTAAATCAGAGAAAACTGGCAAAATGTCCTTTGCAATATGTAGGAAGGTAACCTTTCGTTAACCTGCAGAAATCATTGATGTTTGCATCACTAAAACTTTATTTCAGAGGCTAACTGCAAATTACAAGGATGAGGAAACAAGGTTAGGGAAAGCAGCTTTTCTCATGGTAAAGCTCAAAGGTTTGGCAGCCAGATTGCAGCTTGGCAGACAGAATAGTTCTGTTATTTCATCCATATATCACTAGACAGCACAACTGCAGCATTTATTTTATGTCGAATCCTCTGTGGTTCTGGCAGGAGCGATAAATATCTAAACATTGCCACCTCCCCTGTTTATCTCACCATTTATTGTGGTCTGTCTTAGTGTAGAAACAAAASGTATGAAAGCAAAAGCTAAACTTTTTTTTTTTTTTAATCAGTTTGTACTGTACTTCATAAAATGGGCATCCTAGTCCTACCTAGGATCTATGATAGGGGTGATGTATAGATAATTCCAACCCTCTGCTTTACTGTGCTGGACTTTTTGCTGACCTGCTATTTACTTTGCAGGTCTTAATGTGTTAAGTGTAATGTGTAATGTGACACATTCTCGTAATGTGTTAAGAAATTCCCTCTTTTCCTCCCATGTATGATTTGGCTACAATTTCACTGCCGTTTCCACTGTCCTTTTCCCGAATTCTTGGGGAAGTTTTGTGTAAGCAGACGCTGCTCCCAAAGCATGGGCAGAGGGAAGTGTTATGCAGCCAAGAGGAGGAAGGAAATGTTACTTTCCAGTGACTGTGGTTCTTTTAGAGCCGATTTTTTTGGCAARCAAACATTCGCACTGTGGATGTTTGCCCAACAAGAACTTGATCCAGACTTTTTACGGCAGCAGTGCCTGGAGGGGCCCACGCGCTCGGCCTCCCCTCCCGCTGTGCCCCTAATCGGGAAAGGGCAGTGCCCTGCGGCCGTGCTCCACCATGGAGGTACCGAGGAAGAGACTTGGAATTGGAGGAGGAATGGAAAATAGGTAGCAAATGTACACATAGGAAATGCAGCCGGGAGAATGGCTGTTAATGCTAAATAGCTTTTCCTTTGAGAGCCTGCCCAGAAATGTCAGGTGTCTCTACTCCTTCCCTTCTTGGTAAATGTTCTGGGGATTTGGAGGTGGGAAAAGAAAGCCCAAAGGGCTGATTTATAAAATAAATTATTGGTTCAGGGTGCCCGAGCACTAGCAAGATGTGGTAGAAAGAGTGGAGCGCCAGCCAGGGAAGCTCCCTGCAGGCACCTGGGATGGAAACTGCTTTGGCCCTGCTTGAACTACAGAGCAGGACAGCCCAGGGACCCTGTAAGGAATTAACCACACATCAGAGATCAGATCACAACAGTAAAAAGTGGTCATCTGGGTATCTACTAATCAAAGATAATTTAGCTACAGATGGGTAAGGCTTAGGAAAGAAAATGTTTAATTCTTAATTTGGCATAGACTTAATGGGTCAAGAAAAGGCAGAAGGTGGGGAGCGGAGGGCCAGGAAGAGTAGTAGAAAACACCAGTGTCTTCTTTAAAGGGAAACAAACAAACAAGCAAACACTCTTCAGTTTAGGGCATGGGCCCATCTTAATGGCATTAAGAGAAGAAACTTGGTTGATGAAGTATCTGCTAGGAAATGARGTAGGTCTGCAGAGATTTTGAAATATTTCAAACTATGAAACTGTCTCTAAACATTTCCAGTATGGAAGGTGGAAGCTACTATGCCACGAAAAAAGGTTCATCCTGCAAATCCTATGGGCTGTAAATAGGAAAACACAGTGAATATTTTGCATGTTTTGGGAGAGATTCTGCTGTAGGCTAAGACTGCAGTTCAGCTTCTGGAGGACTGCAGTTCAGTTGGCTTTCTTTTCTAGAGGAAGAAAAGAGAATAAAGGAACTGATACATTAGCACACCACCTTATTGATAAAATAAAAATTCTGTCTTCCCAATTGAGCTGTGAAATATTAGTTTAGCCACCCCAGAAATGCCAGACAGCTAACAGCAAGGCTGGGCTGTCAAGAAATCCTCTAGCTTATCAAAAAAACAAGGGAGTGCTTAGGAGTGACTTTGAAACACCAAGGGTAGATATGAAAGTCCTCAGGGTTACTTTCTGATTTTCCATTTGCATTCCCTGGGGATTCCTATAAAGTAAAGCACATGAGTAGCAGGAGGAAACCAAGGGAAAAGCAGATTTCAATAGGGCAGCATCCTGGCAAGGGAGACTACACAGCCCACTAGCAAACAGCAGCCTAGCCCGGAGGGAGAGCTCTTGAGCTGACAGGCATAAAGTTCCATTTTGGGCAGCTGAAACAGAGCTACTTTTGCTTTCCTTTTATCCACAGTTTCTCTAAGGAATTCTCTGGGACAGCARCAGCCTCCCCAGTTTAAAGCTGAGGCATTCTTATGCCCAGGGCTTCCGTATTGCTTTGGGTGTTTACCTTTAATGGAATGAACTAGATCCGTAGCTTCCTTTTTAGCTGAGTCTAGTGATAAGTCTGATGTTCTCATGGTGAACTAGATACTCATATAAGGCATTAAATGCTTATTGGAACAGTGAGTATTATAGTGCAAAGAAATATGGAGCATCTGCTTCCCTAAAATGTGTGCTGAGAGTTTGAGAGTCCGAATCCCATCATGCCTGCAATGCCTACTTGTAGGTAGCATTAGAGCCAACATAAAGGGAGATAAAATCTTCGAGTCAGTGCCCTCTCAGCAATCTGGAAAAAGGATAGCTGGATGTGGAGATTAATCATATTTGCCACATGCAGCCAACAGAGGAAAATAACTAAAAATACCGGTAGAAGGAGTAGAGCTGAGATGTAAAGGAGAGAGGAGAGAAGGAAGAACCAAGAAACACTGGGACAGGACTCTGGGATGGATGGGATCAATAGGAGCTGTTAAGGTTAGGATTTCACTCAGTGGTAGGATGTATTTATTAACTCTGCATCCTGAAGTATATAGTTCCAAACTAATTAAGGRTTTGCTATTTGAGAAGAGACTCCAGTGTTTTACAGAAGCCACAGGGCCTRTGGAGCGGAGCGGCCGGTGCACTGCAGGAGGGGCGTCGGGCAGCAGAGCTGCACTGCACGTGGCTTCCCAGCATTTATCCTGTGCCTTCAGATCGTCGCGGCAAAGCTTGGGAGTGACCAGCCCACACTCCTCTGGAGCAGCATTTCATTAGAAGAGAAAGCCATGGCAGAAGCTTTCATTAAAATACATGGCTCTGTTGACTTGAAAAGGTTTGGCCGATATTATAAAACACCTAGAAATATGCCTCTGTAAGTATGCAGGTTAATTTTTTTTTCCTGACTAGCTTTCTTAAATTTGGCGTAGATGTTACCTTTGAAGTAACATAAATTACACTGAAAATCACCTTATTTCTGCTATGCAAATGCCTCTGCTGCTGATTCCACCAGCAGGCCTGCATTAAGCACTTGGCAGTGTTGTCCCATTTGAACAGGAACTCAACGTTCCTCTCAGGTGAGCCCTGAAATGGGGCAGTGGTGATTTAAGACAGTGCTCCCCCTTTCCGCCTCAGAAAAAAAGGGAAAGAGCAGTGAGTGCCTTAAATCTTAATTATCTCAATGCACTGAATGCATTGTCAAGAAAATATTAAAAAAAGTTATAGCTCACATAGCCCTGACAGGGCCAAGATCCTGTTGTGGACAGTCACCCACTTTATGGTGAGCAGTTTTTCACTCCCATGACTTGCACCTGTGGATTTTTCTTTATACTTGAAAGGAGATTACCTGCTTTCCGGACCAACCCCTTTCATCATCATCTGACACGTTATGAAAAAAGGATTTGACTTTAAGTCCACTAAAACATAAATGGTATAAAACATTTCAAATTAACTTTAAATCACAGATCAACAGATCAAGTGAAAAACATCCAAAAATCAAAAGGTTTTTCAATGCTTGTTTTATCTCTCAAGCCAACGTTTATCAATTCCTTCTATTCTTACTTCTTCTGTGATACCCATTTGCTACTTATTGGTATCAGCTCACAGCAATATAACAAAATGAAGCAAAGTTCCAGACTTTCAGATTTTTGTGTATTCATGGAACAGTCTGTCTATAGCAGGTTTGCAGATTTTTAATTTTAAGCATCATGGAGCTCCATTCCCAGTCTCATGTGCACATTTCTCTGCTAGATGAGGGCTCAGACCAGAAGCTTTGGACCAGCATCCATGTCACTTCTTGCAAGCACAGCAGTCATAATGACAGCACAGAGTCATGGAAAACAGCACCACAAATTCCAGATGTAACTGTATCCTGAAGATATGTGGTTTCTGGAAGATGGTTCTTGGGAGAACCCCAGTCTTGTAGCCATTGGAAGTATATTGAGAAATATCTGAACTGGAAAAGGAACAACAAAAACACTCACAGCAGCCATTTCCTAGGCTAGAAAACAATGGAATTTTTATTGAACAGAGATGGCTCATTAACACACTGAAAAGAGTTCCACCTGCTGTTCAGCAATATTCATTGCCATCTGATAGTAACCTATGGGGGCAGCTGTATAAAATAGAATACCAAATTGCTAAATTCATTAGTAACTTTGCCTTCCAAATACAGAACTGTACGTTATTATTTAAAGTCTGAAAATAGACTACAATTGATAGCATTTAAACCAAACTTTTATGATAACAAAGATACAAAAAGGCAGTCAATATATTAAACATTTAAATCAACAGCATACACTTTCCAGAGGTAAACATTGAACAAAGCCACCAATGATATTCAGAAATCATGTAAAAATTTTAAGGTCAAGCTCCAAATGCTGTAGCTTTCCTAAAAGTCATAGTGGAATTACACTTTGTCCAGCCCCTAAGTTGAAAACTATGTAGCATGAAAATTGCAAAATATAACATTTGCTACCAGCAGGAAATTGGAAGTTTCTTAGGTCCTCGTTGTGTTTAACAGAGGGAAGACGGGAAACTGGGAGTTCAGCACTGTGTTTCCTTAGGTTGGGGGWTAGTTCTGCTACAAACCAGGGAAACACTGTCATTATATTAAACATGAACTCCAGCACTGCCAAAAAAAAAGAAATATTGGCCTGACAAACTGCATGAATAATCAGCCTTGCAACTTGCATTAAACAGAGAGGATTTGCATACTTGCCTATTTTCTGAAAGTCAGTGCTACTTCTACTGTACAGAGAAACTCTCCTTCAGTAGTTGATCTAATGCCTGAGTTTGAAAGCTTGTTACATACACTCAAGAATAATGTGACAAATTTACTATTAAAACATGTTTTAATGCCAACAACTAATAAAAGTTCAGATTCCAATATTGCTCACAACATAAATGTACAATTTGCACAAAACATGGCTCTTCAACATGAATCTTTTGCAAGCTACAATATATATATATTTATATATATAATATGTATAATTTCTTTTCTTAAAGAATTATAGGCCAGAGTGCATGCAAAGAATTTCAAAGCAGTAACACAACAGGAGCAACCACTTGTTTTACAGGTTACTGAAACCATTCAATACAGAAACACTGGGATATTAGATAGACAGACAGACAGATAAGTAGATGTATTTACACACTGCTCCTTTGTGGACCTTCCCACGTGACACAAGAAGTGTGGGTTCCTTCTTATCAGGTGAGGTCCCTGTTAAACACTGATCCAAACAGGGCGGTGAATGTTCTCCACACTCTTCAACCGTCCCAAACCAGAAATCGCTTCCCTTCTATTGGAGACGACAGCGAAGGAGGCACTTGTCCTTTAGCCAGGAGGGGAGGCAAGCAATCTTCTCCAGAGCCAACATCTGTCCCCATTCCTACTCCTACATATAAGCAGTGGGTTCCGATCATCTATCCATCCTCTTTCTTGGCTGGTCCCAAGCAGTCTCCAGTGGCCTTTACAGTCAGAAACCCAAGACTGGAGAACCTGGATCTCCTGCAGAGCAGTGCACAGCACTGCCACCACCCTCATCAGRTATGTACAAGGAATGACATGGATCCTCTGGTTAAAACTTTACATGGAATATATACAGATAAAGCTATTCTATCAAGGTGCAAGTTTATTATTCCCTGGTGTGTTCCAATCAAGATCTCTTAAAAACCTTTACCCACCAGGAGGGTTTACACGAAGTTGCCATTTGTCGTAGTTCATCATGTAGACTTCTTCCGCAGGCTCTGTATCTGAAGCTCCCATTACTTTCCCTTGGAGTTCTGCCTATGTACAGGACTGCATTTAGTAGACTACAGTCATGTCCAATAACTCCCTTTTTTTTTTTYTTTTCTTTTTTTTTTACTTTGATACATTTCTAACTGGGGTGAATTGGCACCATGTGTTTTTTATTTCCTTTTTTTATTTTCCAGGAAGGCATCAATCGCTATGAAATGAGGCAGGACATGTGAATTGACACGGAGGGGAGGGAAGCGGGGAGTTGCAGTTCATGCACCAGTCCAGCTTTCCCAGCTTTCCTGGCTTTTGATGGGACTGGTTGTGGTATGCAAAGTTAGCKGAGTTTGGCCCCAAGGGTATATTCTGAAGTACTTGGCACTATTTTACATTATCCCCTCAAAGAAATTTGAAAAAAAAAAAAAGAATTTACTAACTAGTAAACATCAGACTGATCCACTGCACAGATGGATATGGAATGCAACTTGCCTAAGATTAGAATGGTGGGTATTTTCTTAAGCAGGTCTAAATTCACAGAAATCTTTCCCACCACATACAGGCTCTCTGCAGCACGTAGATCTATGATCCTTGTAAGACAGTCACTGGAAATGCAAAGGCTGTGATACAACAAGCACCAGGAAAGCCTCCCTCTGCCATCTCTGTTCACTCAAAACCTCAGAACTGCAGCTAACTGCATGTTTCTGATCCTTGCTGAAGTGGGGCTGCTATGTGCAATGACAGCAGGATTTGGCCTTCAGCTTTACGGTGTACCAACCACAACTGTGCAGATGATGGGATGGGAAAAAAACTTACAGCCTTCCAGTAATTCCCATTAAAGACTCCCACTGACTTCATGAGGTAGTGCAGACTGTAACAAGTGTGTGTTCTGCACCGCTGCAGTTAAGTTTTTCATCAAATCTTTATAAGGTCATTTTCCTCCATTTTATAACTTCCCTTCTAACAAGGCAGTCGGAGCAGAAGCTTTGCACATGGAGTCCCAAGCTATGGGGAAGATATTACACAAGCAACAAAGATCTATTTACCTTTTTCCTACTTTTTTTAAAGAATAGTACCATAAAAAAAGCGAATTTCCCATGCAGTCCTGCTCAGTGTYAACAAAATGATGTTTAGCAACAACAAATGAATCATCATCTCATTGGAGATTTTAATAGGATTAGTATCAGRCAGAAGGGGGTTTAAAATGATGCAAGGTGCACTCAGAGAACATGTTTTCAGAGCTTTCYCAAAATTTATGCTAAAGATCTAATTATAAGATAATGAGATCACCAGGAAGCTTTCTGATCTAGTGCACTGAATCCATGATACTCAAAGAAAAAAAAATGTTCACATTAAACAATAATAATTCAAAAAAGAAAATACAAATACAGTTTTAAAAATACATTAGGGCTGCAGTCCCAGTGGACAAGAACTGCAACTGTCACAAATTATGGCTGACCTCCTGGTTTTTAAAAATACATTCCCCTTCTGCCCTTCAATGAAGGGCCACAAGTCAATGTGTTCAGCAGGCACAGCTTGCTCTTGGACATTAACTGCTCCAAACAGGTAATTTTATAAAATATCCAAAAGTCTTGAAAAAATGACGTCTTTGAATGAGCTATAGGAATGAGCTATAATTGCCTATCTGGCTTTCCGAGGAAAAAAAAATAAAAGGTCCCAAACCAATTTTATTTCTTAGTCATACTCTTTGTTAAAAAACATCTGTGATCCTATTTCTATATTCTAACTCTGCGCTATTTGTAAACGGAGCATTCACAAAAGGATAAGCAAAAAGGAAGGATGTTTCATCTCTGCTGCTAATTGTAGGTGACCCCGAACCCTTCTGCAAAGCCACTAAGCAGTACTGGAGATACAACTGTGGCAGGAGGACGGCATCTTCKTGCTTGTGGAGGATCACTCCTGAGTCGTGTGATCTTACATGCTCCATTCCAACCCTAACAATAGATGCCAGCAAGTGAAACTGCTGTGCTAGGATGGGGAAAAAAAGAAGGGAATACCCCAGAAACAGTCATAGCCATCCCTAGTTTTGCACAGTGCAAATCAGGAATCTGCCTCCCTCCTATAGCAGGGAATTCAAGAGCTGCAGTGATCAAGAGTCACTCAGCAGCCCGGCATCATTCTAAGAGCCATCCTGTTTCCTGCATATCCTTTCCTCTAGWCTTCATTTTCCTCGCCCGAGTTTAACTTCAGAGCGAGCTCAAAGATGCAAGTGGGAACGGACATGAAGAAGGATGAAGGAAGCAAACGCTGGTCACCCGGACGCTGCTGGCTCCTCTGCTTTCTCAGGGTGCTCACACTGGCCTTCCCCATTCAGTGSTTGTTTTCAGTGGCAAACATAAGGGTATAAAACCAGTCCTACAGAACTGGAAGGCAGAGGAAAGATCTCTTCCCCATTTAAGGATCAAGATTGTGCTAATTACAGATATGCATTTGTCTTGGAAAGCATGAGATGCAAAAGGCCTTCAAAGGTGACTGGGAGTATGAAGGAGAGATGAAAAACAGACTGGATCCACAGACCAGAATCACCAACAAGAAGGTTTCAGCAATTTCAAAGCAATTTTGGTGGAGTAAATTTCATCCTGCTTTCATGTTCGTTTTTTGAATGATGCTATAGTAGAATCCTAACTTGTATTTTTCCTGGAACACTCATTTATCCTTCATTTAACATGGAAATTACTTTCTTGAACCTTGTATCAAATATTTACAAATGCTAAAGTAGGTACCAAGTGAAACCCTTTGGGGAAAGTGGGACGGAGGGAGGTTTGGCTTCACTAATGGCCATTGCATTAATGCTTAGCATCAAGGAAGGCTGGCTGCCATTAACAAGAAATCTCATTACAAGCATGATTTCACGCCTCATAACATTTCCTGTAGGTCTATTTACTGCCCATCTCTCTGTCTTTCATACATAAAAACAGACAAAGAGAACTCTATGGGCAGAAAATCCAAACAGAAAACACACAGCTTTGATTTAAGAGGTTTTCCAAGCTCTAAGGACAACATTTGCACAGATGATATTACAAGAAGCTTTCAGATGATCTGGATTGAAGTAACCCACCAGGATCTCAGTCCTCGGGATACCTTGGGCTCTTTAAAAGACACACAGATGAGAGAGAACCAGATTTTTAAAAGCTTCATTTGAAAGCCCCTCACGCAGTAAGCCATATGATAGTCAATTTATCCACTGCTGGGAAGGGGAAAGGGTAAGACAGGGCTCTCTTGTACCTGTGGCCTGAACAAGCCCAGATGTTTTGAACCATTTTAATCTGTCCCTAATAGCACATCTGAGGTTCTAAGACTGTGGCCTTAATTAATTAAAATGACTTTCAACAGATTGGCTTTTTTTAAGGAGGATGTCACTCTCTTCTCTATTTTTCTTCCTGAGCATCTCCATTTTCTAATGCGGGTTATTTTAAAACATGAATGATTCCTGATTGGCTGTTTCAGAGAGGTTTTTTTTCCCCTTTTGTTTACTTAGAAAGGCAATAAGAAACAAAATTGYCTCTAACTACAGTGGGTAAAGCAAAGTAATGGAAGTTTTAATGAAAACACAGCAGTACAGATGATGGGAAGTGGAAAGTACAAAGCTAACCACACACAAAGGGGCAAAATTCATTCTTGCAGCTGCAGCAGTGTAGATATTTATAAGGACAAATATCTCCCAGATAGAGCTAGGGCTCCACTGCCAAATCTGACAAGTGGGAAGGAGCAAAGCCTCCCAGTGAGCACTGAGGAGATGAGGGCTCAGTGAGCTGGTTGGCAATGTCAAGAGACACGTGGGACATGAGGCTGCTTCCCTCTTTCCTCCTTCCTCCTCTCCTCATATCCKCCACTCTCCTGTGACTTCACGGAATGTCAAAATTGGAGAAAAATGAAGCAGGAGTCGAGAAATTCCATCTCTCTGAAATGCAATGTAAAGATCTGGGGCTAGACATTTAAATTCTTGCACCTAGTCCTTTCCCCTTACCAAGACCTCTTCAGCAGGCTCTGCCAGAGTAACAGAAGCCTGTGCCTGCTCTAAGTACGCAGGGATTAAAAATTAAAATTGCTTTTTTTTTTTAAAAAAAGTAAAACTATCAACACAAAGAGGAATGGAAAAAATTCCTCCCCAACTAAAACAAACACCAAAATTGCTGTTCTGGTACCCTATGGCCCATCAGGTGGACAGACCCAGCCAACTAAGCAGCACAATTTACAATCCAGGAGACACTTGGAGAACTCAAGTGTTTCTGGCCAATGCAATCCCTTTTGCAGGGATTCGCTGGTGTTTCAGAGAAGAGCAGTCCTAGGAAAGCACCAAAAAACAAAGAGCATAATCTACAGAGACTATGCAGATCTCTGGAAAACAGGAATACAACATTTTGAACCTTTTGCACAAAAAAGTGTAAGATAAATACACACCAGGCCACCCGTGCAAGAAGACTGGAACAAAGATGAAGAAATGATGATTTAATGACGCCAAAAAGAAAGAAAACACCTCCATCCTACACTCACTAAGCTTAGTTCTCAGGCCTCTAGAAATCAGTTAACAAATGCCCGTTAGTTTCTTTACATTTCTGGTAAGATCTTAATTCAGGAAATATTACTGCTAAACTTMCTGGCAGATTTTCTTTCTGCTTTGGGCGCCACATTTGTAATATTTCAGCAGTGGTCTCAGTGAACTCACAGATCAGCAGCTCACAGCAGAAGACTCAGCAGAAGACTTTGCTATTTTTGCCTTTGAAGTCCAGTTATGAATTATAGGCCAGAAATAATTCCACTGAAATTTGGTAATCTGGTAAAAGTAATGAATACGTGAAAGAACAAAAATCCCTTACTTTTTGTTATAAATGAATGGAAGACGTGATTGCAAGTGCTAGGAGTTMAAGACAAAATGTTGGCCTCATACACAGTCACATAAAGTATGTGATTTTGTCATGTATGGGATTTCAGGTCAGGGATTTCAGAGAGCTATTTCAAGGTTACTGTCCCGAAAGTTGGATTATTACATATTTGAACACATCCTAAACATCCTTCTTAATCCTTATATATTTCAATGGACGTATGTCTCTGGGCGAGGGGATGAAAGAAACAYCCAGCCCTACATTTCTGTAAACCCTTGCAGATCCTCACATGAAAGACACCTTGTCAAGCAAACTAACTCCAARTCTTTGTGTGACTTTGTTTGACTTTTTGTTTAGGTAACTAGCTCTCATGAAAGAAGGAAATCACCCACTGACTTGAGAGGCAGCTTTAGTGAAGGAAGCTTCCCCAGGAAGAYGGAACATTTTAAGACAGGACCAGCTCTAAATACCTGCAACCAATTTCAACAAGCTCTGCAGGTTCCCAGGTTCTAGGATCTGACCCACAGACAACGGTACTGGGAAGGAYCTTTTCTCTAAGCTGGTTTGAGCTTTGCCTCGAGTATGTGGATATGTGAACTTCAACAACACTTGCATTTTTCTTGAACATAAAAGTCCACTTACACAGGGTCTCACATACCTAAAGTCTCCACGGAGTTAGTAGCATTCTGTGCCATAAGAGAACTGCAATTTTGGATAGATATGGGGAAGAAGGGGCTCCCTTTCTTCCTTCTGACCACACCAACTCAGAGCMATTTATTCCAGTACAAACTGGGCATCTTCTCTTTTTCTTTTAATCTTCAAAGAGCATCATGCTATGCTGAAACAAAACGAGAGCTCCTGAAAGGGCCCCAATGCACCAGATGCTGTAACACATGCAGAAGGGCCAGCACAGGGTATGAGACACAGCCAGTGGTCGGCRGATATTCAGGACAGAATACAGAAAAGGCTCAGTGTGGAAAGGAGCACACGGAGATTCAGCAGGCAGCTCTCATTAGTGTCCACAGGAGACTTGCTACTGAGCCTTCACACATCTTTAAAGATGTTTTCCTGCGTCTTTAATAGACATTTACCCAAATGTACTCAGAAGCTGAGACCAAGCAGGAAAAGTTTTAGCTGGGAAAAAGTCTTAGCCTTTACAAAACTGGCCTTTTTCCAGAGTGGAGAGCATCTGGACACCAGATGTGTTTAGAGGACAGAAGGATAAGGAAAAGGTCAGGGAAAATTTGAGTAACAAGAAGACAGTGTTGAAGTTTGTCCTGCAAAGAGTACGAGCCTTCCTCTCTGATGTCCAAAACCTCTGCCCTCTTACATTCCCCATTCTTTTCTCAGTTCTCAAGCTGATTATTGGAAAATTACTCATTAGAGAGAATACAGATACCAATTCTGGGCTTGGGAAAGGATCCAGCAAGGCTTAAGAATAAAAACTCGGGACGTGTGGAAACTCGCTGTCAGTGAGGCAAGGTGAAAATGTGAGGAAAATCTGGAAACTAAGATGGGGCCAAATCTCTTGTAAAGAGGCAGAAGGAAAGATCTGCAGTGAGGCTGGGCAGAATGCCTCCAAATCCTCAAGGATTACAGCAAGGGACTAGTATAGAAAAGATACCAAAGGAACCAAAACAACTTATCAGTCATTTCACACTAGAATATTAAAAAAAAAATCTTAAGAATTTTATATTTCTTCCATTTCACCTAGAGATGCTGGACGTAATATTTACTTCAAAATTGGCAAATAATAGAAAGTTGTACACAGACCAAAGAAGCAGAAGGTTTTTTKTTGTTGTTGTTGTTCTCTAATGATAATAATATCTTTCTAAATGCTAATAAAAATCTCTGATGGAAGAAGCTTATCTGATAGGGAAGGTATTCCTGGATACCCACTGATATGCACACAGCTTTTTAGGCTAAGTTTATCACATAGCCCTTCCTCACCCAGATCAATGGAATGAAGAATCCATGCAAGAAGCCACGTATCATAAAGTCAGGAGATTATGCCACATGCTAGAAGGCACAACCAAAACTGAAAATGATCAAAGTTAAGCAGGGAACTTGCCCAGTTAAGCCAGAAGAGCTTTTAATAAAGATGAGCGTTAAGTGTTATACTTTGAAAGGTATTAACAAACGGACAAATGTTAATGGGAACTCCTGGTAAGGCAGTAGTAAAGTCCCAAGKAATTATAACGGATGATAGACTAGATGCTATGGGATGTTCTTTCAAAAAGTGTTTTGGGATATATTTTTAGGTATTTTGTAAGTAAAACTCATGAGACAACTACTGCAGTTCATTCTGTATGGGATAAAATCCCCACTAAAGTATTTTGGGAAAAATAAGGAGTCAAGAGGAGAATGACTGCAGAAATTGGAGAATATATTTCTGAAGGGACTACGAAGAACTTCTACCAGTGAGCAAAGCAGAGAGGTTTCTCTCACACAAAACAATTTTCTCATAAGAAGGCCATTGATCATCTGCTTTTCATGTCAAGGCTTGAAAAAAAAAACCCAATGGCTTGCTTTGCAGGAAAGAAATAATAAATTGGCTATTAGGAAAAAATTCCAAGGTRAAGACTGTGGATTCCTGTCAGTGGAAGTTTCAAGAACTTGCAAGTTCCACGTCCTCTGGAGTGGACAAGCTGTACCTCAGCTGGTGCTACGGCATGTGAAACGGACTGAAATCACAGTTTGCAAACTCCAGTCTGTGGATCCATAAAGATCCACAAGCTAGTTCCAAGAGAAATGAGTGCTTGAGTTACAGTCTGACACTTTTGCTGGCAAAAATTATGGGATTCATATGTCAAAAAAAAAAAAAAAAAAAAAAAAAAAAGAAGGAAATCCTAACTTTTAAAGGTTCCTTCCCTATACATTGATGATTCTGGCACCACCAGTGTTCTTAAGGGGAAACGTTACTCCCTTATAAATCAGTATCCATCACCCTTTCCTGTCTCAGTCAGGACATCCAAAAATACCCAGTCGCACATTTTTGAGCAATATGCTGCTTTGACCTTGTTCTCTCCTGGGGTCCCATGGTGACTGCTAAAGCAGAGCTGGTGGTGGTGGCAGTGGGCTGCGCTGCTCACTGCCGTGCTCAGCCCTCCATACTCGCAACCCCTGCAGGAGCGAGGGGACAGTGGTGGCTACCACCACCCCATGAGACACCGGCCTGCCTAGCCACTCGTGCGCCCGCATGCTTGTCCCACAGAAAGTCATCCTGCCCATGGAAATATGTGTAGGCGACTCCTGGGGACCCTGCTGGGCATTATGCACGTACCCAAGGGAAGGATTTCAGCCCTGTGGTTGCTCTCTGAAAAACTCTGCTGTTTCAAAACTTGAAGCTGCAGGGCAAGATCTCTCGCTAGCCTCTAGTTGTTACTGGYTTGGAAGGATGGATTTCCATGGCTGAGGAAGCACATCCAATAAGCATCCCGGTGTGTTGTAGTTGCATCAACCACATTCCTGCTCCTCTAGCCTGGCAGCGTTTGCAGAAAAGCTGTGATCATCTAAATTGGCCATCACCTTGTGCGGACCTGGCTGCGCAGGGAAAACTGGTTGACTGACGGGCATGCTGTGTCCTTGCGACACCGGTGGCAGCTCACACATTTTTGTAATYGGTTGCACATACCGTAACGTTTTAAAAGACCAAGAATACAGGAGGATTTGCACCTCGGAGTCACAAAACAGCTTCCCCCTGTCTTGCTAACCAAAGCCAAGACTGTTCTGTGCGCATTCGGAAYGCTCTAAGGATGGAAGAGCCCCCGGCACAGCCACCGCAGCGAGAGAACAAGGAGTTACCACACACTGCCCAAATAAAACGTCTAGAGGCTGTGGACTGGGCACAGTTTCTGAGCGGCACGCTATAAATAAACACATCAATGTCGTTTCGCCATGGTCAAGGCAAGACCTCTGCCTGCTTCCTACTGCAGTCTCTATGTTTTGAATCGGTCGGTTCATGAGAGGTGTTTATTCAGAGGCAGAGCATCAGGAACGTGGTGGCATTTAGCACATTTGCCTTGCTGCCAGTACGCTGCAAAATAAACGGAGCCCTGCTGTTAAATCCCACCCCCAATCYCACCCCATCCAAGCCCTGTGTTGTAGATAACCTATACATTCTCAAGATACAGTGAGAAATCATTCTATAGTACATATTTAATTATAATTTAAAAAAAAAAAGTCTAACTCAGATACATTCTCTGGCCAGTAGCAAAGTATTGACACATTACTAGAATATAGATCTGTTAGTATCCCTTCACTGCAGCAAACAGAAATCAGCATCTCGGGAAGGGTCTCTGGGGGGGTATCATCTCACAACCAATTGCACTGAATTAAAAAAATATGCTAATTTCACAAATGGAGTTTGACGAGAAGTAACATTGCATTTGTCTTGGCAAAACGAAGCACAAACATAACATTTCACGGGTACAGTTACCATGCAAATGCATGTTGAGTTTGTCATCGCTTTGAAACCCCGAGTCACGATTAGCATGCAGTTCTCCTGCCCCCTCCCTCCCCAACTACTCTATTATAGATAGTCTCGGTAAGGTACCTCTTTGGTGTAACCATAGCCTGTTAGGCAAGATTATACCACCCTAGGAAAGAATACAAGCAAAACTTGATCATAGGTTATGTTTACACAATGTACATTTTACCATTAAAAAAACCAAAACAAAACATTACATAGGTTCCCAAACACAGCTCTSTCGAAAATGAAAATTTAAACTTAAGAAATAGTTTTTAAACTACAAGGCCACCCCTTTATTTTTTTATGAACAATTTAAAAAGTTCCCACCCCTAAAAATCTGCCAGTCTATTTCCTCAGTTACAACAGTCTTACCCACTCTCTAGCACAGTCAATCATTGCTCAACGGCAACTCGCAGTTCTTACATCTCTTAAATGCACACGATAATGGACTCCGGGAGAGATATAGTTCTTAAATGGGTGACACTGTGGAGCAAAACAGCCTTAAATCACTAATTTAGGTCCTCCACGGCATCACTGCACAGGCAGGGGCTTCTGCTGTTCATTGATGCGGGTTCTGGCTCTTATTGGCATCTGGCTCCGCGACCACTCGTGTGTTCAGAACGCGACTACAACAGCGATTCACTGACAAGCAGGGCTCTATCCCTGCTGCTCAGAGCAAGGAGCTACGTGTTCTGCATTCCCTCATCCCGACGAGGCCGCCGCCGCAACGCAGCACCTTTGGCCAACACAGAACTATTTGGATGTGAAGGAGATTTTTCTTTTTTTAATATTCATTTAAACAACTGCAACGGGAGACTTAGCTTGCAGGGTCTTTATTGGAGTGTTGYCGCCTTCCTCAGCTTTATACAATGGAGCCCTTTGAAGAAGACAAATGAATTGACTGAATCCTTGTGGCCAACGTCCTCTGTAAGTCCTGCAGTACGTTTTGACCAGATGTTTCTCCGTTCTTGTCATACAGCAGCTGTTTGAAAGCTTCATTCTCAATGAGGACCATCATATTTTTTAGAAAGTAGCCTTCGCAATAGGCAGAGAGTTCTGTGACTCCGAGGAACTACAAGTGAAATCAGAGAAAGACAACCACTCTGGTAAACCCTGGTCAGCAAATACAGTGCRTAAGAGCAGCACACAAACAAACAAACAAGCCAAGCCTTTTGGATACAGGTGCATATGTGTGTGGGAATTAATAATACAGTATTTTACACTGACAATTCTAGTGACAAATTCCATGTTACAGAGCCCTCTGTTATAGAAAAAGAAATCCAAGGCTAAAGTCTAGGGGCCTTGGGAATTGGTGGGAGGTTTACCAGRAGGTTCAGCAGACCCAGGACTCATGCTAGGAGGCATATCCAAAACCTACAGGTTTGGAGAAATCCAAAGAGGCCAAGTTTAATGAACATCATCCTTAGGGAGCCTGGAACACACACCATCCAAATCACCTTCAAGAAATCTTTGCAGGAGAAATGGGGGCTTCTTGGGCATGTGGTGTAGAACTTCACAGTGACCCACACGGTGTTGGAGGAGACAGGGATGACATAATGCATGAGCAAACCTCCAGTGACCTTCACTAGGACATGCAGTCACAGTGTCTGAGCCACGGGCTTGCTCCTGTAGTCATGCAAGGAGTGGACATGATAATCTGCTATAGACATGAGAGTTTACAGACACATCCACCCTCCTGTCCAGGTAAGCTYCTGCTGGGTCTGAGCTCCAAGAAGAAATGGGAACCTTTGGCTTGCTGGAGATTGGAACAACTACACAACACCAGCCATTATAACCTTAACATCATGTTGGGAACTAAGAGTGGAAACTACTAAAAAAAGAAAATAAACAGAGATTAGGGCTAGGTAGGAGCTTACTTCCCAGGGCGAATGAATGATTTCAACTTGATTTCCAACCTAGTTTTTTATCAAATTATGAGTGAATTACTTTGCTCTTGGATACGACCAGTGTTATGTATGAATCTGTATCCTTCTCTGAAGCACCATTCAACCCTGATCATTATTTCATTATATTCATGGTATTGAGGAAATAATGTGCTTTTCTTTCCTTCCTTAGGCTTGCGCTGAGCCCCAGATTGCAAGCTGTGCAAGTGCTGAGTGGCATGTATTCAAAACTCTGGTTAATTTGGTTGGATTGAGCATTCATGGCAAGCACAACTGGTGCCCAGTGGTAGCTAATCAATCAGCTCTGTAAAGCCAATTTTCCAACTTATTCCATCTCCTTCTGGAGACAATAAATAGTTACAAAGATTTTGAGTGGAAATGAAAGTGATACCAATCAAAAGAAAACAACAGAAAGTTTATAGCAATGCCACGTATGATTTTAATACTCTTCATTCAACTTTTAAATGTTGTAAATGTGACCAAATGCACTTTCTCTCACCTACCATATACTTTACCTCTAATCCAGGGTCCCAGTCTCTTGTCCCCACAGCTCTTACCACACAGCTCGCCACTCTGCTAAACACTCCTCTCCCACAGCCTACGCCTCCAACCCAGAAACCCTCCCAAACCTGCTCACTTCAGGCCTTGGTTCTGCAAATTCACTTCTTTTTTGGTTCTGCAAATTCATTTCTTTTCAGATACCATGAGGACTGTGCTCTCTGTGTCTCAAAGCCAACCTGCTTGCCATTCAGAAAAGCAGGTCTCARCATTGCCCGAGCAGAGGCACAGCCGAATGTGCAGAACTCAAGGCACTAGAAATTGTACCTAGAACAGGAGCACATTACCCAAGACCAAAACCACAGTCTTCTGCTCTTGTCTGACTGAATGATCCCTGGCTTCAGTGCTTGTCCACCTTATTCCCACCCTCACTGAATCTACCGTGAGCTTCTTTGGTACTTCAGACAGCAACACCGAGTGCCGGACAGTCCMCCGGCACTTGAACTGCTCTGAGCTCCCTTGGCTCGTGAGGACCATGTGGCCTCCTCTACCCCATGTCATTATCTCAAATTTAGATAACAAGCAATGAAACTACTGTGACTGGAGCACTCTGAGCAGAATGGAATGTCTCAAATCAACAACTCGCACATCACATGGAGCTGCAGCAAAAACACGGAGGGTCTTCTCTGGAGGCAGGATAACAGMGAGATATCTGAACTACAATTAAATGGGTTAGTTCAGGTCCTGGAAATCTTCCACTGTGGCACTACGGAGCTTCTCACTGGTAATTTACTGGAAGCAGGGTAAACTAGTCCAGGCAGAGCTCTAGGGTGACCTGGTTTAACTAATTCCAGGACTTCATTCTCAGGTAGCTTAGATACCCTTGCTGTGAACTCCACATGTTAACACACACATGGCCCCAGCCTCTCAAGCCTAGACACCACCTCCACCTCTCCATGAATGGAGAAGTTTCAGGCTGAGGCCCTTATGGAAAAACTAGTCTACAGTTGGGCTCAAGAATGTTCAGGATGAAAATAAGAGCTACATTTCACAATTTGGAGGAAAGATATGTGATCTTAAACAGAGTTTTATTTACACATTATGTGTTTTGCTTTTGGCAACAGTAACATAAATCCCTAAGTTCCCACCTTGCTTAGAAGATTAATCAGGTATTTTTCAACAAGATTCTAATAACTGTGATTTTTTTTCCTATTACAGTAAGTGGACCTGCAGATACATTTAATCTATTATTGAATTTGGAAGTGGTACTTCATGCTATTTCAAATACCAGTTGCGTGTGTCTACACATCAAGACCTATCATTACCACTCTCTGGAGGAAATACCTGACGGTGGGAATAAATATCTGATCAGTGGGAGTTTGTAGAGCCATCCACAGGATTATTCTGTTCAACATTTGTGTCACACCACACCATTCTATCTTTCATAAAGACCATGTAAATTATGGAAACATCATTTAAAGGATACTTTAAACAAACAAAAAACATTAATTGCAATTATTTTTGTATTAATTTCATCATGCAACAGAAAATCAAACTACATACCATAAACAAAAAAGGGACACAATCAATGTGGCAAACACCTTCATCAAGGACCTAAAATAGGTTTTATAGATCTCGAAATGTCATGACTTTATGCCTGATGGCTCAGGTTTTCCTCACAAGCTAAGTAAATATTTGATTTCAGTGAGAAGCTGGGAATCTCTCCAAAACACACAAATAATTTCCTATTACCATCCTTGCAAGGCTGTGAGACGTTGCACTTTGACAATGTGACATTGCCATATATTGAAAAGCTGCAAAGAACACTGAGCCTATCACCTCCAYGGGCTACAGGCAGAAGGAGACAGGCAACTGTACTTAGGAAGTCCTGCACGGAAGGTGCAAGACGGAGGTGTTATTCAGGTAGGTGATTCTCATTAACTGATTCAGCAGTTTGTGCTGCTGTGATAAGGCGTAGGTCTGCCACGTAGGGCAGACACAAATAGAGTTTGAAACAGCAAGGCAATGGGATGTGTAGCTGCCAGAGATGCTCTTACACTATGTGATCTAGATCTGTCATTATTCTAGGTACCTACCAGCCACTCAAGCTCAGTAAATGCATGACAAATCCTTGATATACGACAAACCACCCTAAGTGCATCGCACGTTGCTTTTATCATAACCCATGACCACACAGAGTATGAGGACAGATGCATACATAACATGCATGGATATGTGGTTATTTTTACCTTGGCATGATTATAAATATCCACACAGTTTTCTGTATTAATGCTTTTTGCACAAATGATCTCACAGTGTCGTTGTAAAGCTTCAAGCTGGAAAAATTTAGCAGCAGAGAGAAGCTAAAAAAAAATAAAAAGAGGAAAAAAATAGTTATTGCTGAGCAATACAGTACCAGAGCTGGCTTTTTCATCGTTTCATTATATTTTCTTCCTCAGCCCCTGCTTCAGTTTGAATGATAAACAGTCAGAAGGAGAAGGTTCCTTCATTGGTTCAACCCCGTGCTGTCCCCTCCACATTGGACTGAGGGACTATGCATGGAGAGACCACTCCTGGCAGCTAGGTCTCCACACCGGCTTTGGAATGCAGGAAATGCTAAAAAGAATGTAGCATACTGGAGAGGTTTAGGTCACTTTGCAAATATGATTGCAATCACATTCCAGGAAGAAAATGTCCGGGCTCCTCTGCTCCCAAAGTTCTGGTTGAATGAAACCCCTGGATCTGATGTGGAGATGTCAGGAAAAGGGCCAGTAGTATATAGGGACACAAACCAGATGATAATAACCAACTCGTGTAGCTTAAGAATCTATAGAGGTAATAAACTTGAAACCTGTCACCCCAGCAGGCTCAAGAAAAGGGAGTCAGATCCCCACATGCCCCTTGCTCTGGTCTGTGAGCAGTAGCAAGGTCTTGTCTAAAGCACTACCTGGCTCCAGGCTGGTGCACAGATATGATGCAAATGGGTGGACAGGCTTGGTACAAGGTAACACCTCATAACAGGAATTCCCTTATTGTCCTTTTTCTGTCCTTTACAACCAGGGAAAGGGATTTAATTTTTTTGTCTTCTCATGGTAGGTTATCCTGCTGAAACTGCTGTGACATTACTCTGCCTCTCCTGCGCAGTCTACTCAAGCTCTGCTTTAATTCCATAAATAAACCCAAGTGCTGGAAATCTGCAGTGCTGATGTGATAGCAGCCAGCTGGCCCCAATTATGAATTGCTGCAAAGATTTCTGTGGAGTATTTCTGGTGCTTCTTGTTATCATATTTGTAATAAGGCAAGTTGCTAAATGCAGTTYGGAAAGATAAAGCCAAATCCTATTGCAGCTGCCTCTGTGGCTTAAGCAGTCATGTGCTGCTTTGTAATTACTTTTAACTGTGAGGAAGTGTGGCTGGATCTGTTATCAATAGATCAGTCAATCAGTCATAAATTCTGGAGCCACAGAAGTTTGGGGATGTCACAAAAGTAGAGCAAGCAGCCAGCTGAACTGCAGCACAAGCTCTTCAACAGCCCAGGTGATTACACATGCATCTCTCTAAAGCTGTTCTGCCATCTAGTTTGGCACTCCTTATTTGAGAAAGAGTTAGAAATTCAGATGCTTTTTTCAAAGCTCAGTGAAACAGAGAAGCAGTGACCTGTTTCTACAGAGCTCAGATGGTTGATGTGGGTAGGTTTAGTTAAAAATCCACAGCCTGCATTGCACAGGGCTGAGTYGTGCAGCAGGGCACACAGATCACTTAGCATTGCTCCCACTGCAATTCAAAGAAACATCTCTTACCTCCATGATTTCATTATTTTTAATCAGCAGTGACTCTGCACCTCCGTAATAAAGATACTGCATAACCAGCTGCAACAAAACAAAGGCAGTGTTTGCAAAAAGAAATCCAAGGCATCAGCAGAAGGTGACATAAAAATTGCATGGAACACCCGAGGTTTTCCAACACCAGGACTGTGGAGATAAAAGTAGCCCACACTTCCTTTTTTTTTTTCCAGGATTTATTTGGTTACTCTCTTGCTCTCTGCACATTTCAATGTTTCCTTCTTGCAGGTACTCTGACTTGTCTCCTCAGCTCTCATCAGCCACATCGCCAAGACCTTTTGGTGTGGTCAAGACACCATATAGGAGGCTGATTAATTCCTTCTGAATTTTCCGGKTTTTTTCCAATACGGTTAGTACATCTTTTCTTTTCAGGGAAGTATGGCATATATAACTCTTAGTGCCTTATTCCTTCCCTGGCAACAGCACCTACACCTTTACCTAGCTGTGTGTGGGCATGCACGGATGATGAGAAAGAATCCACTAAAATTCCTCTGTAGTGAGCTTCCAAGCAAGCTTAAAATGGGAATACTGCAGCTGTAACAGTCAACACATGAAAACTGTCCGAGCACTAATTCTAGCCCAGAGAAGCATATACACATATATATACATGCGGACATACGTGCATATGCTACAAATGCAGAAAGAAGATTTTATATTTTCAAGAAATAAATCTGATTAAACAATATTACTAAAGAGAGGAAYGAGCTATGTCTCCTCCAAGCCTGTCCATTAAATATAGAAAGAGCCTATAGGATAAACAGATATCAAGTACTTTACACTGAAATGTCCCATGTCTGCATACCTCATTCAAGTGAAATGTATGTGATTATATCTGCCGGGGCACAGCACATGCTTGCAATCAATAGCACTGTGCAGCTTAGTGTTTAAAGGAAGATGAAGCCTTTGTTCATGGAACAATACTCTGAGCAGTGTATATCAAATACAAATGTATTAATTTGGGCAGGCTATGTATAATGGTCTTATTAAATGTTCCGTTCAAATTCAATATGAGAACTGACTTTACCTGAAAGATGGGGTACTTCACATAGTTGATCTCAATACAAGTACTATCAGCTGCGGGCTTGCTGGACAGCAGCGCTTTAAACCTAAACAGAAATGAGCAAAATTGAAATACCAGTCCAGTGATCTCTCTGAAAAGGCACAGCAAAGTGGAAGGATGGCACCAGCTCCTCCAGAAACAGCACATTGAAATGAATGGATTTGTCRCTCAGCGACATCAAGGTGTAGACACTGACAAAGTTCAAACTGAAAGGAAGAAGCCCGTCTTTTTGGAAATTTCAATTCAAAGTTTTGGAAAAATACATCTGATATTACAACACACACACACACACACAAAAAAAATCTGTCCAAGAAATTCACATCCTCTAATGTGGTACAGCATATTATAAAACCAGAATCTTAATGTTCTTTTGTTTGAAAGCAACCAAGTCTTATAGGAAGACTTGCAACATTCAAAAACAGTCCACTATCTCTTTCAAAGAAGATCAATTTGGGCCTTATGCCACTTTAAAAAATGGTTTGGAATAAAATATTTTAAAACCTATGCTAAGACTTATAATGCTTTCATATAGACACAACACAATTGCACAGGTACAAGGCAGAAGAGAAAACTGGATAGACTGCTGTTCTTTCATTATCAAAACTTGAAGTTCAAACTTGTCTTTCAAGATAAAAACACAGTGGAGTTCTTTAAGTTAGTAACTGCTGATTTATGTGAGATTTACATAAGTATATAGCAATCTTTGTTTCAAAGCTAGGTATTCCCATTTGATCTGAAGGTGAAAATGGGAAATTCACGGTCAAAACTATCTGCCTTTGTTCTTCCTCTGTTTGATAATCCATCTGACCTTCTGGAGGTAATGCAAAGCTTAGCTTATCTATCAAGACCAGATACTTGCTGGATAGTAACTTTTTCCATACAAGGACTGCACATTGTTAATTCAAATATGGATAACATTTGGTTTGTTTTTACTCCTGTCAAACTCTACCATGAACAATTTCATGTTTAATGAATGTGTTTATATGTTTACCAATATGCTCTAAAACAAAATAGGCACTTCCTAAGCTGAAGACAGGGTCAGATATTGAAGTTGCTTTATGCAAATCTTCTTCCTTTGTTCAGTGAAGGGTGGGCAGCATCTCTATTAATGGTTCTCACATTTCTCAAACTACACTAATTCAATGGCTTGGCCTTGCCACATCTTGAAATCAACCCTTATGTAGGGCTGACTAAATTTGTTTAAAAGCACATCTTGAATTTCAAAGCTGTGTATGGACTAGGTTTGTGAGCAGTGAAAGAAAGGACTTTAAGGCTGAGTTGAGCTGAGTGATCTGGATTCTAGCCTTCTGAGCACAGGGAACAGACCACAAGTAGATGCTTACTTTTATATTTGAAAGTATAAAATGAGGCCAATGAGTTGTGTACTCTGGAGAAAGCTTGCACTGATGCAAGGCAGGATTTAGGGGTTCACATGACAAATAATTCTTAAGAACCAATGCATTATGCATTGCAGTTAAGGTCCAGATGCAGCAATGAGCTCCATGCAAGTCTGCCTTAGTAAAGTGAAGTCAGATGCAGAGCCATAAGCATGGAGCATCTACAGGGCAGTAGCTCAGTGACAGGAGAGCTAAAATGTCCCGCAAATCAAGCAGAAAGAAAAGGTGTTGAGATTTTCTGTTTAGGAGGAAACTGAAGATTGGAACTGTTAGCATCAYGAGCACTCAAAGAACTGAGGCAACAAAACATCCAAAAAAATATGGAATGAATGGAATTGTTTCYATATTTTACCTTGGTGATGCAGTAAATAGCAACACTCTATGCGCATAAAATGGTCTTCCTTCCACCAGAAATGTAACATCTGACATCTCTTTGTTGTTAAGAAAATGCGGATCTAGAATCACAAAATGACAAAATAACCCAATAACTTTGGTGTGGAAGAGGTCATGAACGTACAGAATATTTTCCTGTTTTGACCAAAAGAAAAGACAATAGTGTAAAAGGATATTGTTTTCCATGAGTAAAGCCCATAAAGCTATTTTAGGCAGCCTGAGGCAGAAGACCCGCAGACAGCCCAATGCATTTCAGACAAAGGAAACTCAAAGCTTTGAGATGCGTGTTGACCTTTTGCTATGATAGCAGCCATCCCTCCCAGATCTGGTGGAGAGCTGGCACCACCTCTAAGCAATGTGATCCAAAGATAACTGCATCTAAATGCRTGCGTGAGGGCCCTATTCTCATGGACTTTATTACACCCAGTTATATCATGCAGGGAAGCCTCTGCCTGAAGAGAAAAGGGGCCGGGAGACTCACCCATGTCTTCTCTAGATCGCTCTAAAGCAACTCGGGCTCTCTGAGCATGGCTGGGAGGCTCTGCCTCCGCGGTGGGAGAAGATCTCCTGACCTGTGCCGGCCAGAGCTGGTCATGGTGATTTCAGACTAGGACAGCTGCTTGGCTTTAGGCCCTGGGCTCAGGTCCCAGCCCATTCAGCAACATGGACTCTGCAGACTGATGGCCTGTTCTAACACACCTAGTGATCCATCAATGGGAGTTATGGGCCAGRTGAAAATTAAGAGCCCTTCATTTTTCTAGTTCTGTCATTCAAACTAACTTTTTTTTTTGACTTTTGCCTCCCACAAGCACCCAGCCTTTAATGCAGAGTTCCCACTGGCCTCTACAAAGAACTAAATGATAACCTTAGGTCATGACGTGGAGGCCCTGGATGCTTACCTAAGCGAGAGGTCTGCTTGCGCTTAATTTCAACAAGCTTTGGAATCGGGTAGGGTCCGTAGCAATGCGTGAAAATGACGGACAGCTGCTGACTTATAACTTCATTCTAAACAAGAGGAACCAAATATACACAACATAAGGCTGAGTATTCAAAGAGACAAGTTATATCATTCTCAAGAGTTGCCTATTTTGAAGCTGAAAAAAATGTGATTATTGAAGTTTTATTAAAAATCAGCACTTGGAATTATCAGTATTGTGTTTTAAACTGCAATTCTTATTTGGTAGTTTGTTATGTTCCCTGTAGGAGTTGATTAAAATGAAAAGTCTTCTCGGGTTGAAGTCTTCTTCCCCGCCAAACTCCACAGCCCTGTGCCATCCAGTAAAGGAAGCTCCTTTACAATAGCAATTTCATTTCACTTGCAAAATTCCCTTAGCTGTAAGAGGACATTATGTTTCTTTAAAAAAACCCATAATTGGTCATATTTCAAGAAACCTGGGCTATCAAGAAGATTTAATTGCACTGCCTGCATATATCTCTAAGCAGAATACCCTCACAAAGAGTCCCCACTTTCGAGAGTGACACAAGGCTTCASAGCTTTTCACTGAACCTCTTCATTTAACCCAAAGTATTTCATAGATATGATCTCACATCCTTGGCACTGGCCTTGGCACTACTTTTCTACGGAAACCAMCAGAATCTCACAAAATCTGGGTCTGCTCCCTGACCCTGGCTCTATCCACTCATAACCAGGCAAGGAACAAGRCATTTGCAGGTCATTTTCCCAAGTGCCCGGGCAACTTAAGCACTTGGAAGCCCAAACTGCAATGACAGTGAAAGGGATTTAGTGCTTAACTACCTAAGTCACATCTGAAAGCAGGTTTTAAAAGCTTTTGCAAATTTTATCCTATCCTTTGTGGGTAACTAGAGCAGGTCTACTCAAGTCTAGGGTGCCATAAGGCTAAATCATATGAACAAGCATCTAGCTATTTAACTCCTATGTTGGTTGGGGATTCCTTTTGGGGGCATGGAACTGTGAAGAGATAAAGGCATTTGGATATGAGTGGGGCCCCAGTCACAGGAATATGCAGGTAAGGCAGCAAAATGAACCTAATGAAAAATTGGGAAGTTCAGATGTTCTGAGCGCATTTCAACTCAGCTCTAAGTAGAAATCYCCTAAATTTCCAAGAAATGAGGAGGAGTGGCAGTGACGCTGTAATGGCTCTTGCATGGCATCTAATTAAAGAGGGTGGTAGAAGGCAGCGAGCGCTGATGGCAATGGAAACGACACGCGCTCACCTCCAAGCAGAGGCTGACTCCTCTGACCACGTCAGACTTAACACTAAGAGAAACCTGCTGGSACTGCTCCAGCTGGCTGCTGAGTAACACGCAGGGAGCTGCCACACTGGTGTCCCCGAGCACGGGGCCTGCTGCCCGTGGCCCTGCCTTAATGACAAAGAGGACGGACGTTCTGCACGGGGAGCACCTCCTTGCTCAGGGCTCTTCACAGGGAGCTTCTCAAAACACAACGGTGGTGAATCATGAGACTAAGCGAAGAGGAAGATTTAAGGGCAGATTTAAAGAAGGAAGTGACTCAGTTGCTCGGACGGCTGGGAAAAGAGCTCTAGACGGATAGGGCAGAGAGAGCAATTGCTCAAAGGGCTGTGCCCAAGAGAGGCTGAGTCAGCCTAGGAGGAGGAGGCTGCCGCAGGGATAGTGATTCCTGGCAGGGCAGCTTGCGGCTGCCTCCAGCCAGTGCCAAGAAGCCGCTAAATGCAACAGAGGATGGGAATAAAGTCATGGATCAGGGCGGAGGGGAGGCTGCAGACAGGAGACGTAAGTGCAAGAGCAGCACCCACCTTACACCCGGGAATACAAGGAGTTACTGTAGGGAGGGGGACAGCTGCCGGGACCTCCCTCTGCCTCCCAGGCTGTCCTGTGCACAGCTCCTGCCCCTACCACCACGGGATCACACACACGTGAAACGCTTTTAAAAAACAAGGGCATGGAATAGCGGCAGGAGAAAGGGAAAAAGAACAAGGAAAGAAAGTCCTTACTGTTGGTCAAAGATGGCAGAACCATCCAGTGAATGGTGACTATGAACATACTAGAGCCTCACAGCTCGAACACATGACACTTCTTTCTTGGCAGAGAGGAGTTTGGAGACCTTTGGCTCACACCAGTGAAACTGAATACTCACCCCAGATGCCTTTGGGAAGCCAAAAGCTGCTAAGCTAGAAAGCTAACAGGAGGTAAGAATGTGCTCATTTAGTGTTGTAGCTAGCAAACAAGAGCAAGGTTTCCACCAAAGATGTGGAGAGGGGAGTGGTGAGATACTTCCAAAAAGGAATTTAACTTCCCACGCAAACACACAGAGAGCAAAGCCTTTGGGCTTGGCCCTGAATCTGCTTCCCAAGTCAGTTGCTTTTACTAATCAACCAGGCAGCAGCAAAGACGAGAGATGAAAGGGAACCATTGTCAAAGGTGCAAGTCTGTGGCTGGATTGCTGGGGAAGAAACCTGCTTTTCAGAGGCCAACTCCTGCTCTTGGTGCAGGTCGAGCTGGGCTGATGTTCATCTTCTGTTGTAGGAGGGGGACTACAGCTTGGCATGGGATATAATGAAGATATTCACCTTGCCATGGGGTAATTACAGARAGGCAAGAGGAAACAGGGAACAATAGTGAATCTTCTTAGGGAGATGGTGCTTCCAGCGAAGAGCTGGTTTGTGAGCAAGCGACTTTGCTTTGTAGATACAGCCTCCTGACTTAAAAGCATTCTTCAGAAGAGATCTAAAGGAATTCCCCACACTTGGTGAGTGCACTTGAACCGTGAGGGGAATTCATGAATCCTTTTGAAGCAAAGCTTAAGAATTTCAAGTTGCCTCAGCAGAAACGTCTAGTAGATTGATCTGAGAAGAGATGAAAAGCCGGATTGGGGGGGGGGGGTATTCATTTTTTCTTGAATGCCCTTCTGATGAAGGTCTGCAGTAGGACACAAAAAAACTCTCCAAGTCTTTGSCACGTACTCTGGAAGAGCTTGCTCCATTTCAGTTTACCTGATTCAACCCAGCCTGCCCATCCTGCGACACARTCCTGTGAAGCACTGGATGCAGTGGGAAATACTGAGCCAGTTTTCTCTAACACCTATTAGCACATGTCATTTTGGAAGCCTATGCTTCAAACTATCAAGGCGAAAGCTCACATCAGATTAAACAGTTGGGCTGCTATTTTGCTTGTCTCTGATTTTCCAGTCTTCCACACTTTGCTTCTGCTGCCTCCCTTCATAGGCTCCCTCATGCCCACACTGCTCCTCCGTGGACTGCTCAAAATCCAGTACTTTGGTCTCATGACTATGAGGTTGAGAGCCATCCTGCAACCACCTCACATTTGCCCTCAACTATGGTAAGAGGTTAGGTTTCTTTTCTTCGCCTTTGAAATCCCATATAATACTTCAGGTGTCTCTTGTGCTTACGTCACCCTCCCCAGTTCAGCTCCATTAATACCAGTTTAACCAGTTCCTTTTTCCCTCCGATTCTTGGGATACTCCATCCGTTGAGGACTGCAACACACACTCCCTTCCATGACATGTTGACAGGGACATCTTGAATTCTCCCTCTGCTTATGCTCCCCTCTCACTTTTAAAAAAACAAAGAACAAAAAACAAAGGAAGAGCCAACGAAGAGCTAAGTAACAGAGAGGGTTTTYGCAGACTGCCCTGGCTCGAGCCCCCGAGCTCTGCCATGAGACTGGTGTCTCTCTGAATCCCTCGCATCCTTCCCGAGGTGTTGCTGCTCTGGTCCTCCGGCAGAACTCGCTTTTGCCAGCTGCATCGGGACTGATTAAATGCCACTTCAGAGGGTCACTCCTAGACGATTAAGCGGCACACCCGTAATTAATATTAGTCAACATTTGTAAAGGTAAGGAAGCCCAGAGGTTGGGGATACAGTTAGAGGCACTGAACTGCATAACAAAATAGGTTTTGTTAGTGCTGGGCTCAAGTCCTTCCACTGCAAATTCAAATGGAATGGAATTAATCACAGGTAAGGCACAAATGGACCCTTCAGTTAGTTTCTGGGAAAGCTGCCAAGCTTCCCTTTCAAAAGGCTCTTTATATCACAGCTGTGCATTGTATGTAAAAAACTCCGCTCCCCAGGCACAGTCTAATCCCTGGGTGAGAGCCCAGAAAAGGGCAGGTGTCACATCCATGGCATTCACTTATTGTAAATGAAGAAATGGCTCCTGCCTCTGGCCGGGAAACATTTCAGAAAGCAGAGAGAGGGTAGGAAAAACCCAAACCTGGGTTAGTCTGAAGMGGACTGAGTGCTACAAGCCACAGTGCAGGGTTAATAGCCTGTTATCATTGACATGCCACTYGGTACCTGGCGCTCCCACCTCACACGGAGAATGCATGACGTACACGTGTGGATAACTTGCCTCCGGGTTACTCTGAACTGTTCGGACACAGAAGGACTACAAGTGACAACAGGCAGTGCTACGGATCGCTACAATCACTCGAGTGCAGTGAAACCCGCTTTAAGAAACCACTCAGAAGCCCCAGCCAAAAACCCAACCACCTCCTACAGGACGGGCACCCGCGAATGCTCCGGCAAGACGGTTTAGCCGCTCCATGGAATCTGTAAGCAGGCACTTCAGGTCCCCGGCTCTCTTCAGGGTTATTTTTAGTGCACGTTTTGCTGTGTCTGCCTCTTCTGTGGAAAGTCTATGATTTTTTCCACTTAAAATATTTCAGTCCAAAATATTCCATTTTCAAGTGATTTTTGTTTTCAAGAAAAGTGAAGTGTTATAGGGAGAGCAAATACTCCAATGTAACTATATTAAAACCTCAGTTCTCTATTGAAAAGCAGTTTAACAAGAAAATAAAGTTTCACTCAGGCATAAAGTCTTTCCTCAGCTGTTTGCAGGTACAAAAAAAAAAGACCTGTCACTCCAACAGCAGCCCTGACTCTAGGAGCTCAGGAACACCCAGTGCCTGCCCAAAGCCATACTGGATTCCCGTCTCCCCTCCAACCTAACCTGTTCCTGAAGCACAGGATAKTCTGACCTCATAGAGGAAAACAGAGCTTCGTTCAAACCCATCAAATATTTATAGCAGCCCGTCATGATGCAAAGGACAAAAGGAGGAATTTTCCAGCTCCTCCATCCTCCAGCGTAACTTCCTGGGTAATACGTGGCCTATGGATGTTTGCCATCCCCTAGGACTGGAATTCACAGAGCGGAAACACGAGCTGTGTTTGTTGACACACTCTGAGGAACCTCTTCAGACATTTGCTTTAGAGGAATTAAATCCAGAAAGACCGTATCAATAAACAAACAGGGCCCCATCTCAAGCTTCAGCCTCTGAATATTTCACTGCAACCCAGCAGGCAAATGTTACAGGTTGTCCTCTCGCTTTTCGCTTCTTGAAGACACGTGAAAATTATTTTTTCAATAGGCAATATACTGCTATTTCTGAAAGCATATCTTTTTTAAAAATGATTTTCCTTATTTTCTATGGAATTTTGGATCTCAGGAGGCTAAGACACTGTTGAAATGGTACTTTAGCCCTTACACTATACAGGCCAGGTTTCTGAAGACACCTCCACGCCTGAATCCTTCCGGAATTTGTAAAACTGCTTCTTGTTTTGAACTGTTATTTTTTCTAAATACTTGCCATCACTGGGCTAAAGGCTACTACCCACATAGGTTCAAAAAGTTTGACTTTTTTGAAAAGTGCTCCTGCAGATTTCTTCAGCTGCCTTTAGATGCATTTGTAGCGTTTGTGAAACTCTGCAGGAATTCTGAGAAAACATCTTTGTAAAAGAGTTTCCTGCATCTTTCAACCAGCTCTACTGTACACTATAATCAACACCTCACTAATGGAATAAATCTTAAAATAAACTAATGATGGGAAGGAGGAAGCCAAAGCTACAGACCACTGCAGAGTAGGAAGATGAAGGACCTCCCAAAGCTTTTCAAATTGATTCTTTCCTTGGTAATATGCGAGCAGGAGTGCTCATAGTGGGTCTGGAGCCAGTGCTTCCCAGCGTGAAGAACCTCCAACACTGAGGTTCCCAGTGTGAAGAATCTCCAACATGTCAAGCGGAGCTTCCGGACAACACACTAAGCACAAGCACTTCAATACACCTGGACTAACTCACACCATTCTGCGTTATGTTCCCGCAAAGGATCCAAAGTAATGGCAAAGAGTAATTCCATGTCCCTGTGAATTGGCGAAAGGGAAAGGTTGTGAGAGGTGCTACTGGCAGTTAAAAGAGGTTTTTTTCTGTCAAAAAATAGGTCCAGATCAGTATGCTCAAAATTGCTGCATGCAGAAAAAGCAGGGCATGAAACCAGCTCACAACTGAGTACTGACAGCAATAGTGATGGCTCGTGTCCATGGAATTGGGTGACCTTATGGACTACCAATTCATGGAGGTCCAGGGCGGAAACCTAAACCYAACCTCCTCCAAAGGCCAGGGCAGCCTTAAAACCAGTTATGGTTTAAATTCTTCCTCTCTTCAGCTTGTGGGAATGTCAAGGTCAAACTGCAACAGCTTCAAGACTTCTGAAAGGAAGGAACGGATGCATCACCTGTATTCAGCAGGTTATCTTTCAAGATAACCTCTTTGTGAAAATGGAAGAGCACATACGTGTCTACAGGAGCTCCTGACAGCCTCAGCCCCCTCTGCCCAGAGCTGCCGCCATCCTCCCCGCCTGCAGCACAGCCACCTGGGCTGGACTGAGCCTCCTACTGAGCCTGAACAACAACCTCAGCTGCAGGCAAAAACAGGATTTCCAGTGAGAAATCTGTGCGTTTTCTTTAGGCCATGAAACACTCAATGCAGATACTGAGAGCACAAATTTGGTTGCGCTGTTCGGTCCTTCTCCTGTAACAAGATCTCCAGGGTCATCTTCGCTTTGAGGGACTTGACTCTGCGCTCTGAAGCATCTGAGGTTTAGCTCCAGGCTACTCCCTCTCAGAACTGTCTCTCTGACTTCTGTCTCATGTAGCCCTGTCCAAACAATTTTCAGCAGGCTATGCTTGCAAGCTTGCCTGCTTCAGACATCCCATCTGCCTCGAAATGGCAGTGACTTTCCTCATCTGGTAGCCCCAATCCTCCAGCGAGGCACAACTTCACTGAACAGCTTTAAAGTTAGGGCTTTGCTGCTTTGAACTTTGCTTGCTCTTAGCAAGGTGCCTTAAACTGTGCTCTCCATGTCCTTTCTACTGATATTTCTCCGGAATATCTGGTTCCTGGTCTTCATTTTGATGGTGACTCAGGCTCGCCGCGCGATAGCAGGAACCCCGGGGGAGCAAGTGCAGAGTCTGCTTGGACACTCTGCCTCAGCAGCACGCAAACACTGGCATTTCTCAGCTCCTCATCCAACTCAGAACAGTGCAGCTGATTAAGATATTTAAAGGCATGAAGGGCAATGAAAGCTCTCAGTCCCAGTGGAGTCCTACAAGAGCCAGGGGTCTAGCCCTTATTTGTGCCTTTCCAACTCTTCCCCCAGGGTTTTCGTGCAGCAGTGAACACTCAAAATACTATTTATTAATTGTTCTCCACCTCTTTATTTCACAGTATTTAGAAAAGGCAATAAAATTAGGGGCTTCAGCTGAAGTGCGTGGGCACCTGTCCAGTCTCATTTGCCATTCTGCCAGCCTCTGTTCCAGCACTGGGGCTTTCGGAAAGGTTTTTTTCCCTTCTGCCTCCGCTGTTCTGGCACGTGAAGGGGAGCAGAGCACCATGTCGTTGGAGACCAACATGCAGTCGCTGAGGGAATTCGGACACCTGGAGCCTGAAATCCTCAAGGTAGAGGCATTTAAAAAGAACATCTGTACAAKATGAGGGGTGTGCGTTTCTTTTATTTGTTGTGGTTCTTGTAGCTATTTGTATTTTAACTGTAACTTTTTATTTTGTGTGGTGCCTGGTCTTTTCACATGGCCTAGGATCCCATGAGAATATTTCTTCAGACAGTGCAAAGTAGAAGATGCTCTAGCCAATGTACTCAAATTACCTTTTTTTCCCTGCCTTTTCTAGGTATTCCTGTGCACCCTACAAGGTGGTGGAAACCTGCCTATCTGCTTAGCTCAGTTTCTCTGAATAAGGGAGGCTAAGATCACYGTGCCTGCCTCAACTCATTAATACTGGTAAATTGTTTTGAGACTATGGGATATTTGGGACTATTTATAGAAATGGAAAATGCCATTTCCACTAGGTACTAGTTGCCACACAATTAAAATATACTGAGCATACTGAGCATCCACAATATATAGCAAATGGAACATCTTTTATATATATATATATATATATATATATATAAGCCAAGAAACGCTAAGTGACTCGGTGCTCCCGAGTGGCTTATTTTATGCTCTGTGCCCTGATCAGCTCATTAAGGGAATGTATTGGGCCAGACTGTGATGTTTAGCATGAGTCGTAATCTGTCCTGAAGATCCCAGCCCACAGGGAAAAGGGTGTCCATTTGGACAAATCAACCTTCCCTCCAGCTTAATAAAATGTGGTGCTCTATAATTTGCTGTGGAAAGAGAGGGATCAGAACCACAGCTCCAGCTCTGCTGCACTTCTTGAAGGAGATTTCCATTCTGTGAGTACATATARAGCAAATCTCTGCTCTCAGCCCTTCCAGAGAAGTGGAACAGAATATCCTTTGAATCTCAGCTTTCCTCAAATGCCTTCTATGGCAGTGACCAGAGAGAAATTTTATTGGCTTTTTTTCTCCTGCATATAATTTTATTCTGATTCCTGCCAAAGGGCTGGATGGAATCTGTCCTCATTTCTGTCTGGGAGAGCTTTGTGAGAGGCCACTTGGCCAAGACTGTGGCAGTAATTCATGCTATTTGCGGATAATTTTGAAAACCTTACAGTGCCCCGAGAATGATTCATTATTTTTGTAACAATATAAAATCGTGTGTGCATGTGTGTGTGTTTGTGGATATGCATGTGCACGAAGAGTGAAGACAGGCAGTTCCCCTAGGCTCAGAGGCAGAGGCAAAGACCAACTTGATTTTGTCTTTATCATACCGGGTTTGCAGTGCTCTTTTATTTTTCTCCCCTCCGAATTTTAGATTTTAAGTGAACCTAAARCAAAAGGATGCACAGTCTTATATGCTACCAAGTTGCCTACAAGAGACACTTGTAGGCTGGAAGAGTGAGTCTAACATCTCTCAAGACTTATAATCCTACATAACATCTTATTTTGAAGCTGAGCATGTATAAATCCATTGGTTTTGGCTTCAGCCACCCAGGAGAACAGCAGTTAGACCTGTCCTTCATCCTAGATTACCAGGCCTAAACCTAATCTCCATGAAGTCTTCAATACGAATAGCTTTATATCACCTTTCAAACGGAACAGCACCTTACTGCTGGTTGCTGGATGAACATATATTAACCTAAGTAAGATTAGAGCGAGGAGTCTACAAATCCTGGGATTTGGAATGATTTCCGAAAAGTTATCTGTAAAAATTCTCCATAAATACTTATCCATTACAATCTAATTCCAAAGCAAAAGTTCATGGGAACAAAACTCAGAGCAATTGCTGGAACTAATGTTCAACATTTGCTCAGGACTTTGAGTCTGAGCCTTCTTTTGGAACCACATCCGAGTAAGCTTTCACTTGCTTTGCTAAGTCTGGAAGCTCTTAGCATTGAGTGTCTTCCCCAAAACCCCCGTCCTTTTCACATATTTTGGGTTATTACTGCAGATGCTAAAAAGTATTTACTCCTTGGCGCTGGACGTTGAATTGGGTGAAGAAGGGTTCTTACATCCCACTTAAACAAAGACAAGGCCTTACTGACATGTATTATGGTGCATAAGAAAAACTCTTTACTGAGATAATTTCCTGATATCAGAAAAGAGCAGACCTGACAGGACTTCAGATAGAAACCTTGAACTGGGAAGCGCTGGCTGGCAATGGCAGCAGCAGAAGAGACTGCTAATGAAAAAAGGCCTTAAAAGAAAGTATCCAGCCTTCACTAAATACCTAAGACATTTTCCTCTCCCTGTCTGCTGCACAAYCTTCCCCTTTGCTATTAGACTTGCATACCCAACGGTACCTCCCTCAAAAGGTTTTGTTAGGCTGATTTGTCTGGGTAAGAAAATGTCAAACCAAAAATACATCTGGCGAGACTGCAAGTACAAACACTCACACAGAGGGTTTTTTAAAATTGTTCTGTGTGTATGCTTGTAGAACGCAGGCTTCCCACAAGTCCAAATCCCACATGAAGGAAAAGAAAATCATGCAAGATGTTAAAGAAATCCAATGTAAAGATGAATATTAGCTTTGCTGTATGGTCCTATATAGCAGCCTGGGTAAAGTTACTGTCTGGGGTGTCTTGGTTATCAACATGTCTTGCTGTACTGCAATGACCCTTGTGACATTAATTCTACCATTAGCTTCTCTTGTCTCCTCAGCTCTTTGTTAGCATCAATATTAAGCAGTTCTAGCAGGAGATGTAAATAGCCCACAATGTTTTTAACTTATGCTTCCACAGTAAAGAAAACAAAAAGAGGCACCCAATACAAAAAAATAATAATTCTGTCTGGTCTAAACAAGCTTTGGGACAGTTGTGCAAAATCAGTATTACAAGGTTTACATTTTAGGTGCTTGGAATGAGACTGATTTTAAAGAATCCAAGCGCAATTTATCCTACCTTGCTCGCTTTCAGTATCTCAAACATCAAAGGCAACCCCTGTGTGATGAGCTCCTCTGTGTACTCTTCTTCCTGAATGGTTTTGAATTCCTTGAGCAAGCACTGGATGAGGGGTCTTCTGTGCTGCTGGAAGGACGTTCGCAGGGACTCCAGCCACGTGTGCAGCGTCCAGGGAACACCTGCAGACAGAGGACAGGGCTCGTTCCCAGCTTCAGAGGAGTGTGTGTCCTTCTGCTGCTGCTTTTTCTTTCTTTTTTTTTTTTTTTATCTTTAGTTACATTAATGTTAGGATTTTAAGCAAAAGCTGCCACATAACTCTAGAGATCAAATTCCTATTTATCCACAAGAATGAAGACTGATGGTTATCAGAACATCCCAACCCTAATACATAGGGGTGCCCCTCAAAGTGTTATGAGGAGACTGTGGTCTCTTTGCTCATCTAGCCCTCTGCTTCTCTGCTGAGACTGCCAATTTGTGGTAACTGCCATGGTGCTTTGCAATGCAGAAAAACTGTTGGAAACTAGATTTACACGAGCTCATTTGTTTGGATGTCTCCCCAGAGAGCCATTAAATGATAAAAAAGATTTTGGTCACTACTCACCAGCATTCAAACCGGTGGTCCCTCAATTAAACCCTTTTTTTTAAGCTCTACCCCAAGTCCTCTACCAGTCGTTACTATTTCCCTTAAACAGCACRGAGTGAGATAAGTGGATCAGCTTTTTTAAGGAGTCACTTGTCATGGCAGTGCCACAGTTCAAGAACTTAAAGGGAAATGCTCCCGTGCACTGRCTGATAAAACACACAGCCCAGGCGTTAGCTTGGATGTGACCTAGTTTCTGTTCTTGCAGAACACAGCRAGAGGAAACACATGCTCTGAATTTCAGGTTTCGTGACTAAAGGTCCTTCCTTCTACTTCTGCAGAAGTCCCTTGTCCTGAGGGCAGCCCCTCTGCTCTCTCCCATCCACCACACGGGGCTCTTCTTGCTCAGTGCTCCCAGCGAGGCGCGTGGCCACCACTGGCTTCCCACTCCAGTGGCCGACACTGATGCTGGCCAGAAGAGGCCAGGATGGGAGCGCAGTACCACACAGGAGCGTGCCCAGCATCCTGGTCTCTCGCTCTGGATGCCTCTTAACAGGGACAGTAAAACTATAGCCCAGACCCATTTCCTCTTGCAAAACCTTCCCACCTTTGGCAAAGGCAGGAACAACTTCCCAAAAGTGTTGAATATCCCCGGAGCGATGTTGAATCTCCATGCTGGCACAATTAGCCCATCAAGAAGCCA
Source organism: Nothoprocta perdicaria (assembly GCF_003342845.1). Classification (NCBI taxonomy): domain Eukaryota; kingdom Metazoa; phylum Chordata; class Aves; order Tinamiformes; family Tinamidae; genus Nothoprocta; species Nothoprocta perdicaria. Next base: position 1,322,028 of record NW_020456154.1, on the reverse strand, counting down.
GATCATTGCTACTTTACCGGCTGAGTGCAAATGAGCAGCTGCCCTTAGCTGACACCTTGCCAAACTCAAGTGAAGATGGTTGCTGGTGGAAACTGCTCGGTTGTGCAGAAGTGTTGGTGGTCCCTGAGAAGGGCGACGCAGGAACCCACAGGACTCCCTGACACCTCCAGATGGAAGGATGGAGAACAAGATGCTGCTCTTGGTATGGATGTGGCAGGCAGGACTTGTTATGAAAAGYAGCTGTCTGCCTGTTTTGCTGGGGCAGATCAGGAAGCAGGAGGCTTAACTGCTCAGCCCGTCTCTGCCAAGCACTTTGTCAGTGCATGAAGCCAGAGAGGGGGCGGATGTGCTGCCAGGGCAGCCATCGGCAGGCTGGGCAGAACGGGAACRTCCAGGAAACGCCGAGCTCAGACGTGTATGTCAGGTGGCATCTGCATTTGGGACGAGACAAGTGAAGCACATGCCACCCAGGGGAGATGGTCCTATTCAGTCAGGGTTCATTAAAGCAAATCTGACTTGACAGGTGCCCAGGAGGCCACAGCTTGAACCAACTGAACTCACCTCCCCCTCTCCTCACCCACAGACCCACTTGGAAAGCCCCTGCAACTGCTGCTTCTACAGAAACTGGTAAAGATTTAACTGTGGTTGGCTTGACCAACAGCTTGAAAATGTTCTTCTAAGACTAGCAGAGCCTTAGAAAGATGGGAAAGAAGTCAGGACACCACAGCTGACCTATGCTCCTGATGTCGATGGTCACGTCCACATATCCGTGTTCAGCACTGTGGTACATGGCTTCCTTCAGGGCCTTCAGCTTGGCCTTGCTGTTGCGGCTGGCGCAAAGCGGAGCTGCTGCAGAATCGGGCAGGTCATTCCCCTCTGCCAGGATCTCCTCCAGGGACAGAATATCGCTCTTCTCTTTCTCGGGCTGAGCGAGGAGCTTACGAAACACATTCCTGTCAACCACAGCACAACAGGGAGAGATAGAGGGAAAAAAAGAGAAATTGAGACAAATCAGTGTTAGTGATTATGTTTTCTTTCTGTCCAGGATGCTTGCTGGACCTTGGCAGGTTAGGACACCCATCCAGCAGGCTCATCGAAACTATTCCATTTAATGGTCTTTAGATAGGGTGGCCTTACAGTAGCCCTGACACAAGCACCAGTCTTGCTAGTCCACCTCTACTGTGTGGACCAGGTCTGCAAGGCTGGCCACATGGCTGCAGTAACAGAGATTGTACAGATGTGCAGCAGGACCTCGTAGGAGCAGAACCCCGTGAGCTAAACGTGTTTGAACTTGGGGGCATCTGCCCCACTCTTCAGGGAGGCTGAGTTGTTTTCAGAAAAAGTGGCTTTTAGAAAAGCTTCAAGAAACTTCACTTAGAGGACACCACTTGAAAAGGAGGACRTCTGAAGCTACTGGGAAATACCATCACTGCCAATTAACAGCCAAAGCAGTCCRTGAAAGCTGGAGCAACCAGCCATTCAACCAGGCTGATCAGGGCAGCTTCAAGCAAATTCGGGGCTATTCTGCAAAGCCAGCTGCCTAGGCTGCCCAACAGCAGGGCCCTAATTCCAGTGCCTTGGCACCCCGCTCCCCTCTGGTTCACAGCAGCACAACCTCACGGATCCCMACAGCTGCTCCTGGGTTTCTGTGGCTGCGAGGAGGGAAACCAGGCCAGCCCCACGCCGCTTCCCAGCTGCGCGGGCCCGCCTGAGCAAGTGAGGGATATGGGAGAGAGGGAAAGACAGGGCAGTGCATGTGCACAGAGTGCAGCGGGGAAAACAAGAGGCAGCTTTGGGRTGAAAATTAAGTTTCGACTCTGCACACATGCACAGCCAGAAGCCAAATCCAGGAGACTCTCAGGCCCTGCTTGGAAGCACTGATACCGCGGTGCAGCTCCCGCTCACACCGGTTGGTATCAGCGTCCCTGCAAGGAACGTGACACTGCAGTAAATAARCTGTCCTCTGTCCTGGAGTCTCCTCAGAGGCTTCTGATGGGCAGAGTTGTTTGAGCCCCCCCTCACTGCCATGAGCAGTTGTGTGGCTGGCAGCTCTCCTCTAAGCAAATAGACGGTAGACACTGTCTCTAACCTGTATCTATGTTCCTCTGGATGGCTACAATCAGAAAAGTAGGAATGTAAGGTCATAATACTAATGCATTATTCTGCAACAAACTCCTGAATATTGCAAGATCATGCATGCCAGGTGCTCATCTCATTGCTTGTAGAAAAAAAGAAATTGCAGCAGACATACAACACTAATACACACAGGACTTCACAGGAAACACCGACGCAGACACTCTGCTAGGATGCAGCTAAGGCTGCAGCAGCACAGACACAATCCACCCCAAACTTCAGAAACACGTTCACAAGAGAAATTCAGAAGGAATGTCTGTGGCATTCCTTCCCAGCCTCACATCAGCTACCRTTTTACAAACATCACACTGCAACACAACCACAAAAAGTTCCCTCCTCCCTTTTTTTGTTATCAGAAATCAAAAAGCAGTTAGTTCCACCAACTGCCCAAATTCACATGCTAGCGGAAAGCCTCTATCTCTGCTCAGCTGGTGGCATCTTTAATTGTTCATGCAGAGCTTCCACCCATCTGCTCCAACCAGGCTCCCAGGTAAAGAAGTAACCATCTGARTGATGCCACTAGACTTGTTCCCACTCTACCTGTGTCCATGCGCAGCAGCCTGACTGAAAGAGTTCATGTCACCTTGTGGAGTCATGGAAATGCCGTTCCTGTACATTGTGCCTATCATGGGGTCAGCTCCTCGCTCCAGCAGCAAACTAACCAGTTCAAAATTTCCTGGAAGTCAAGAGATGCATTTTTAGTTTTCGTTGAAGCCCAGCATTTGCTCATCTAAATCACAGATCCCAACTGAAAAAAAGTTAGTACGGTGAGAGGAGAAAGTCCTTACCAGCTGCTGCTGCCAACTGTAAAGGAGTTTCAGAGTAATTTTCCTCTCCATGCTCCAAAGAACCTTCTACCTTTGCTCCAGCATCCAGCAACAGCTATAAAGAAAATTCACCATTTAGAGCAACTGGGACAATCGCAGTGTTCAGAGCTCATGAACAGTGAAGGATGAGAGTCTAATGCTTCTTGTTCTCTGCAAACCAGATGTGATGGACACAGGCGACATGCAAATTCAGCCCAGAATTTCACAAGAGGAAAATTGATTCCTTTTTTCGCTCATTTTATACTGCCAGACACCAGGAGCATTAGTGTCCAACTTCAGAGCCAAAAAAGTGTTACTCGGTGTTTCTGAATGGGAAATGGGGATAAGATCAGTGTTAGGAAGTAAATGCACGGAGGATGGAAGTACTGAAAATTTGCCCAACAGGCATCCTTCCTTCACAGTCTTCTAGAAGGTCAGCGCCATCCTAAAATGGATCAAATTTCAACTGCCTCCGTCTTGAATATCAATACATGGCCAAAGAAAGGCAATTTTTAGGAACAAATTGCAGCAGTGAGTCCAAAACCCGTGGTCTCCATCAGGTAAACTTCCACATGAATAGTAACAGTGATGAGAACAAAACTGGCCAAGGGCAACAGGATGGAGCCTGCGCTCCACCCTGCTCTTGGCCATTTCTGTCATAGGCTTTCATTATTTTGGAGCTTTGTTAAATGTGCCACAGACATAACTGTTTTGAAGAATAAACCCACTCAATTTCTGAGATGCCAAAGCACAGAACCAGCATACTGCACGTGACGTCTTGCTTGGGTAAGGAGACTGAGTGCTTCTCTGTCTTTGGATCACAACAACACACCAGGTTGCATTTTGTGTTTTAGAGTAGCATAGTATCAAAGACTGCAATGAATGAATAAACAAACATATAAAACAAGTGGTCAGGAAGGAGCACAAGGAGTTGTCAGACTTTCTTTGGTGCAGCTTTGCTTTAAAATTGTCCAATTTAAGCCTCATATTGGTTAAGGTTTGAGCACAGTATCCATTATATAATAGGTCTATTATATATCAGTACACTCTAGAAGAAGCAGAAGTAACCAATATGAGTATGACAGAGGATACTGGTTTGAGATGGATGTTATTGTAACTGAAGAGGAGAAACAAAAAAAAAAAAAAAAAAAAAAGAGATGCAGGTAGGGAAATACAATAATACCTGAACTACAGGAATATGTCCATGCAACACAGCAAATGTCAGAGCTGTCCAATGGCGGGTCTCAGGGTGGACGGATGGGTATTTATGAGCAGTACTGACAACCTACAAACAAATTAAAGTTATTTTTTAATGGCTTTCGAAGATCTATAAGTAGTAAAATCCAACCTGCCTGAAAGCCAGGCATGTGAGGGAGTAAGTGAAATAGAAAACCTGAGCAAGGTGCTTTATAAATAGTTTCATTTTGTCTAGTAATTTTTTTCGTAAATGCTGATTTGACAGCTTGAACAGAGTCATACCAAATTAAGTCTTTTTACCAACTACTGTAGCTCCATCTAAACCACTGGCCACCAGATACTTTTGCACAAAGTCAAAACGTCCACGGCTGTTTACAGCAGCACACACGGGCATGCGAGGACTCATTGGGATGCTCAGAGTTAAGGCCCATTCCCCACTGACTCTTGCAGGCTGCAAATCAACAGCTCCATGTCTTGGTATTGCTTCATGTCCACAGAAATTCTCTCCACACAATTTAGGGTGATTTTTGTCACTGACATCAAGGAAGACATGTTGTGGTCCCTAYGCTAGAGTTTAAGGACGTGTTTCCAGGCTCCTTGTCCTCCCCTGGAGGAGAAAAGATACTTAAGAACTGATGGGATAGAGCAGCATTTCAAAGTTGTTTTGAAAGAACTGCTTTCTCCTGTCTGAGCTGAGTTAAAAAGAGCAGAGCGGCTACAATCAAAGCGATGCAAACTATATTCTTTAAAGCAAAAATGATACTTTACACATTGCTCCTTCTCTTCTCTATGCCTTTGTGTCTGATGCCTCTACTGCAGACCTTGGGTAAAATATCTTTGCTTCAGCTTCCCTGTCTTCAAGATGGAGATATTAATATTGATGAGGTTCACAGAGATGGTAAACTCTAATGAACATTTGCAATCTGAGATTGCACAGTCAGATGGAGCGTGACACTAAAATTCAAAGTCTTATTGCTGATCTTCGGAGGAGGACTAAAACCAGAGTAAAAGGTGCACCATCCCTCTCAGCAGCCAGCTCTGCTTTCACTGTCTGGTCTGCAGCAGTTCTCTCAATATAGGGTAGTAGAGCCAGTCATTAAATGCTCTGTTGCATTTGCCAATAGCATTTCCAAGCTCCACATGCAAGCGCTTGCTAGAAGCATATGACCAGCTCCTCAGTCCCGGGACAAGGGCAGAGTGTGAAGAGCCAGTGATGACCCCACAGCTTATGGGAGGAGGAAACTTGTGCCAGCAGCTGGTCATGTCACAACATTTGCCAAAGGGAGAGCCTGAAATGATCTTCTCTCTTTTGCAGCCCCACAAGGCTGCACAAAGCTCTTGGAGCTCCACGCTCCTGAAGCTCATGGAGAAGTGTGTTGAGGTCTAACACAGGCATGGGACTTCTTTGGGTCTGGGTTTGCTCAGAGGGGAGAGGATCAAGCAGCTCTTAGGATTTGGGCTGGGGAGCAAGAACAGCAAGGGTGAAGATGAGCAGGTTAAGTTCAAGGCAAAGCAGCCCCTCCAGTGAGACACATACCCAGCTACTCCTCTTCCTCCAGCACGGACTCCCACTACTATCYGGGGTAGCCCGCAGCAAGCAGAGAAGAAAATGAAGTAGTTCTAACTCCTGTGCTCCTTTTCTTGGTTAGTGATTTCTTTTGAGTAGACATGGGGTTTGCAAAAGACCTGCAGTTGACAGGGCTTTTAAGGCCTCAGTTCAGATTTGCTGAGCAGCTACAGGTTCTACCAGCTCCACAGCAAATTGCAGCTTCCCAACACATCTGAAAATGAGTCCATTTTCTCTAAAGATGGGTAATCAAAAGGGGAGGCACCCAGCATTCGAGGCTACTTTTGGAAACATATATAATTGATTTGCAAAGTGAAATGGGGAAAATGATGCAGGCACCTGATGGAGAATTTATTTTTGTTCATGGTTGATTTGCCTCTTTTTTTTTTTCCACATAATTGCCCAATTTGCACAGTTGGTTGTGGTGTGCCCAAATCATCTTATAATTGCACACCATAATTATTCACAGTTCTTGTCGCAAAGTGTTTTCATTTGATTTTAGAGCAAAAACTCTGTAGAAATGAATCAGGGAGGATCAAATTCCTCGCTGGAGCTGTTCTCTCTGATGTCAGCAATTTCAGGAAGACAAAAGTGTTTAAATTTACATTTGGTTCAAGCCTGGAAGATTACTGGAGCAATTGGGAGGAGTGGACTTTCTCATTGCAATGAAAACTTGGAAAACTTGGTCTAGGAACCAAATGCATGCTACCTCAACTCGGTGAGCAGCAAGAAAGGGTAAAGRAAAAATCAGGCTCCACGCCCATCCGATATTTGGTCTACGGAGACTGTTAACAAGGGCTTGAGTGTCCAGTTATTGCCAACTCTGAGGGTGGCTTACTTGAACCTGGGGAGGGGAGAGGCAAGAGTCGCTYCCACAAGGAACTGAATGGAAATCATCAACTGACTTCATAGGAGTCACTGAACAGCAATCAGATAGTAATGACTATCGGTCTCTTACAGATGACATCAATTTCTACTTTTAAATTAAATTTTTTAAAAGTGCAAAATGTCCGGCTGAAGGCAGTGACTACAACTTATCATCCCTCTCAAATCCAAACAGAACMGATGGAACACAGATAAGTGAAGCAGACAGCTTAATTTACTCATGACCTCAACAAATTGAAAGTGGAACCATTAACAAATAATTCCTCTGTGGATCTTCAAAAGTCTCTTTAAAATGTACATACCTGCATTGCTCGGAGTGGTAACACAATCTGTTGGGTGGCCAGATTGTGCGAGTTTGTGATGTGCCTTCACCAGAGAGCTGTTTACACTCGGGAAGCTTCAAGCTCCTCATCCAACAGGTTTTAACCCAAAGCATTTTATAAAACAAAACAGTGGATCTCATACCGCGCTCACACGTTGTGGATGTTTACGAGGAACATCCCCATGCACAGAAATGTTCAAGCTTTGGCAGGGGATCAGAAGGGCACTGCTCTTACCCTCTTCATTTTAACTCAGCTGAGATTCAATCAGTCCTACCAGTATCATTAGCACTGTGTTGGTATTCACATCTCTAGTCATTTGCAGTGTGCAATCACAAATAAATCAACAACATTACCTGTGGGGCAAGTCTCCGATGACTTGACCTTTTCTGTGCAGCGAATCCCAATGTTAACTTAATGTAGTCTTATTTCAATATTCAATTCAAGCATTGCTGTTCAGGACAAGACAACTTTTTTTTCTGTTTTTAATTTTTGAACATTTTCCCCTCTGCTACAGTGGGTAGTTTAAGATGTAAACAAATAACAGAACAAAGATACAATCATAACAAAAAGTCCTCACCTCTGCATTCAGATCTGCTCCAGCATCTAGCAGCATCTGCACCATAGCCTCATCACCCCTGACACAAGCATACATCAGTGGAGTCATGCCCTAATCATTTTTTGGAGTTAAAAAACAAAGGAATTGACAAATTTACCACAGAACTCTTTAGCTTGTTTTTTAAAGAAAATAATTATTTAAGTACATATCATCACAACTAACAGTTTGTTTTTAACAAAATGCATAACCTCTGCTATGGCAGATAAGCCCCTCAGACTCACAAAATTCAACTGTTTAGTAAAATCTCAATTATATGTTGCCTGTTGGTTGCTTTTGTCTTCAGCACCCTCCACACCATGAGTGAAACTAGGCTTGTCTGTCTCCATCTTCATGCACTAAACTGAGTGTCTTTGGGACCACAGCACAGAGATGTTTCTAATCAAATTAACCTATTTCCATTACTATTAAAAAAAAGGCAATCATTCTACACAGATTTTCTATGATCATTGTTTCCTGAAACCTGCTTTTTAATTTCTAATTCCTTAAAAAACATCCAGGTTGTCTTAAAACAGGTTAGAATTTGGGCACAGCTTCCTTATGTGGGGCTGGGAATGTAAAAGCTTTGTATAGCACTCCACAGCAAACAAGGACTTAATTTTAAATGAAATGTTGAATAGCATTGTTGCACATTGCTGGGTCTAGGAATACACTGCCTGGTTTGGAAGAAAACTAGACTAAGTGACCCTTCATTACAGAGTCACCCCCATGCAATGTGCATTAATCTGAAATACCTGGTCCAGCTGATCATCATTTTCCTTAAGATAAGTATTACTTTGGCAGTGGTAACGAGTCTTAGATGAAACCATGAAGATATCATTAAATCTACCATAAATTATTACAGAAAATCTGCTTATTACACTTGGGCAGGGGGATGTTGATCAACAGCCACCAATGGTTTGGAAGGAACCGTGCTGCAGCACCCAGCTACTTCACCTGCATGTTTATAACCTATCTCGAGGTCCCCTGGTGAAAGTGCTGYCGGATGGCAGCAGGTTTGCTGTTTAACCTGAATGTTGTTGTGAAGTGAAATTATTTCCAGAGACAAGAGAGGTGCTCTGCATAGCTAGAAACAGAGCTGCAGCTCTGCTCTTCCTCAAACAAGAGCTCAAGAGGAAGATTTGCTTTTGCTGAACTACCCATTTTTCATCTTTTTATGTAGGGCTAAGGAGGGGCCTCTAAGGTATGGGAGAGTTTCCCTTGGCAGGGAAAATATGAGGTCTAACTCTATAAAAAACTGAGATTTTTCAAGATCCCTTGAAACACATTGAATATTCTACCRGATCAAATCTCTAGTGTATTTTTGAGATACATTCAAAAAAAGCAGGAATTTGGGGGCTGATATTATTATTAACAAGAAGTAACTTCACCTCAGGCAAGGAGTGAAGAAGTTCTTGGGTGACATGAAGTTAGCTGCAAAGAGAACCTAAAACTACTTCTGCTATAGTCGCTGGCACATTTCCATTTATTTCCAGCCATTTATTTGCCACTTAATAATTAAATGAAGAGGATAACACAAAGGGTCTAATTGAATTTGAAGAAAAAAAAACTTTAAAAATATATTTTTAAAATGCCTGAAATTAAACCTATAAGACACAGCACATGAGTGTTCAAAGTGACAAATCCCCCACAGTAATTTCTGCCTAGAAAGAGTCTGCCTAAGTACTACACATGGTATTTTGGCCCTGCTGAAGCTGACGAAGGACATACTGTTGACTAAAATGGGGGCCCAGAATGTCATTTTGTAATATCAAGGTTTAGAATGGTTAAAGAAGTCTCTAATCTCCCCTTCCTCTCCACAGCTGTCACTGCTGCTTCTGCATCTGCCCATCGCTGAGGCCTGCCCGGCAGCGCCRACTCGCTCTGCATCACCACTCAGCCCCTCTCCCTTCGCATGTGGGAGGAATGGATTTTTAATGAGCCCATCATTACTGCTCAGCACATAAACAGGAACACGGTAACAACATGTGCAATCAACGCAACAGGCATTTGGGTTTGGGCAAAACTTGTTTAAAAGGCTTTTTTTCCTTTCAGCCTTGTATTGCTTAGGGCTCTGTCCTGCAACATGTGGGATGTCTGAACCAGCGAAGCATTTAAGCACAGGCTTAACTTTCACTCAAATGGGATGTAAGTTTGTGTTCAGAGCTAAGCATAAGATTAAGCACTTTGATGGACCAAGCCAGAGCACTCCCAGCTTTCAGCCTGGAGGACAGAGGAAATGTGCTGTGAAAAGCTTCCAGGTTCAGATTAACKTAAAATAATAGTGATCTAAGGAAGTCCAATGGATAAACTTTGGAATGRTCTCTCTGATATAAAATTTATTCTGAGAGTATTACTTTCTTCTGAAGCGTTTTTCAAACTAATCTACAATACTGTCTCAAACAAACTGCTGAACAGCAGTTCGGAGATGCTTAGGAACTTATATTCCTAAGACAAGCTTCACTTCAGAGGACCCAAATCCTATTTAAAATGCATCTCCCACCACAGGTCACTCCAACAGGGGTGGCAGTTGGCTGTCTCTTGCCAAATGGGATGCCACAGAGCTAGGAACATGGAGTGAACTTTGATCGGGGCACCGGGATCTTTCCTATGTCTGCAGAAAAGACAGGATCTTRGCCTTGAAGGTCTCATCAAAATGAGGCTCTCAGAAAATTCAGGCAACTCTATTTCAAAAGGAAATAGCAAAAACAATTCTCTCTGGGAATGGCGAACAACCTTCTGACCGTAGCAGTCCAGCACATTTCTGCTGGTACATGATGGAAGTTCATCTCAGATAAAACCTGCAGCCCCACAGAGATGCTAATATTTGATGAACCCTACTCAAAGACAAGGGCATGGGCTCATAAAGGCATTTAGCTTACCAGTTCCATTTATTCTAGATAAATTCAGGCTCTTAAATTGGTGGGTGCTTTCCCCAAAGACTAATAGGGAGGTAATGCTGTAGAGACACTGTTCCATCTAGGTGCTAGTTCAAACTGGGCCTGATTCAATGACAGGGTGAAAGAGAGCAGCCTTTGCTTGCCAAGCCTTGGGTGCTATGTATGAAATGTGCTGCAAACCTCAGGACAGTTTCCACCCTGCCACACACTACTCTTCATGACATTAAAACAGTCTAAGTATTCAAAACCCCACTAAGCTCCCTTACGACCAACTTCTGGTTTCATTTGAATCATCTGAATTTTAAGAAGGGGGACTCATTAACCTTCACATTGAATTACCTCAGTACTAACTGATCAATATGACTCAAGATGACCACACTTCACTTGAACATTGACCTGATAGTGCTTTTAATTCACTGCAAAGTAATGCAGGGAAAGCAGTAAGGGCCCTTCTATATTGAGCTCATTTTGGAGCTCACACTGTGCAATAAACAGACAAAACTCTAACGTTTCACAGTCACTTCTTTGCATTTCTCTTTTGTTACCTGCTCACTCATGCTGTTAATTCCATCCGGGCCCAGCAAGGATATGGCCTGTTTAACTAGATCTGTTCGGCCACAATTCAGCATTCGGAACCCCAGGTCCTGCTTGAACTTCGCTTCTGTGGCAACTGCATCCAGTTTCCGAGATGCACAGAAACAGTCGTCGATCCTGTGAACATGAGAAATAAACTGCCTCAGAGGACAGCCAGAGGACGCAGCTCACTGTCCCCAGCAAAATAATACTGTGTCCTGTCTTTGAGGGACACAGCTCATACACATGGTCACTCTCCTTYGACCTGTGTGCTCAGGGGAAAGGCTGAATGTGAAATGCTAATGCAAGTTAATGGAGAGCATCCTTGATCTCTCTTTTACAGAACACGCTATACATTTTATATTAAAAAAAAAAAAATAGGGGACAAAGCCACAGCTTTCACTTGAGTTTGTTTTGTGTCCACACAGTCCACAGAGCACTCTCACCGCAAATGCTTTCTCCACATAGGGTGCAATCCAGTCTCCCCGATCCCTGAATAGTTTCACTGACTTCAGTAAGCTCTGGAGCTAACAGCAAATGGATGTAAAATCACYGACAACAAAGCATATAGGGGATACAGTGCAATTCCCAAAGGCTTCAAGGTCATACCGAACAGCCCCAGAAACAGAAAAACCCTTTTGAAGAAGAAATGGCCAGTCCTCCAGCCAGACAGAGCACCATATGGTCAGGTAGGAGAAGGCAACCTTGGCAGGCAGTCGTGGCAAGACACCACAAATCCTTACTGGCTTTCCAAAGAGACAGGAGGTAAATTCTCAAGGCCTAATCCAAAAGATCTTCAAACTGCAAACTGCTCAAAACATCCATTTGCAACTGAGGAAGGAGTTATTTAGCCAAGATGTGACGCTACAGCTCCAGAGAGAGCAGGCAATTCAAATGTGATGTTTACCCAGCTCGGTCTCATCTCGTTAAAAGACAGCTTTGCTTTTCTTTCATGCTGAAGAGTGTCTGGGGCAGAGGGTGGAGATCAAATCCATAATGCTTCTCAGTGCGAACTTGGATAAAGAACTGTTTGGAAAAATATTACTTGCCTTCTCCCCAAACGCTATGTCAGAAAACAAGGGGCTACTTACGAATGAAAAATAAAAACAACAAAAAGATCAAAAGGGAAAAAGGCAAATGTGCATTAAACATTTGTATGTTATTAAATACGTGAAAAAAAATGCTGGAAACGGGAAAAAAACAAAAGCAGCACATCATTATCATTTAATTTTCTTCTTCAAAGTGCTCTATCAGAGCTGTATAAAATATAGAACACTCTTTAATATTTAACAACAATATGGATATACTACTTATATAGAAGCAATGATATGTGATTGTAGCCACTGTTCTTCCCCTTTCAACATAGGAAAGTGACTCAGGAAATGTTAATTAATTTGATCAAAGCTGCAGCAGGACTAATATCAAACCTGTGTCTCAGTTCAGGCTTGCCTAGCTGGACCACATTAGAAGACATCAGACATTTTGGTCATTCTGCATAGTCAACTTTAGTTTTGGCTGCTAAAAAGTCATCAAATGAATGCAACAGAGTAAGCTTGGAGTACCAGGACTCAGGGCTGCAAGGATGACACGTCCTCACAACAGCATGCTGCAACATTAATGCATAACACTCAATCACTATAAACACACCATAACACCAATAACATATGCTTATAATATAATAATATGTCTATGACAAAGATGGAAAAAAGTATCTTTTTTCTTATTGGAAAAAAAAAAATCTCTGTTTTTTTTTCCCCCAATAATTTCGGTTAAAGTTTAAGAAAAAGGAATAAAAAAAATCAACAGAGATAAACAGGGCTCAGCTCAGTGGCACAGGGATCCATGGGAGCAAGATCACACACTGAAGCAGCASCTGGTGCCTGCTGCACCAAGCACGAGATGCTAGAGATCATCTGTGCACTCCTGCAACATGCACCGAAGATGAAGCAGATTCACAGGAAGGTGCCTGGGGCTTTCCACACAGGGGGAAGCAGCATGGCCCTCTTGGCCAGATCACTCTGGACTGAAAACGGGGTGGTTCCTGGGACCAAAACGAGGTGGTTCCTGGGAGAAGAGCAGCTACGGAAAGATCCAGAAACTCTCGGAGCACTGCAGAGGTGTCTGACGCTATGAATCACTGCTTCATCACTCACACTGAGGTATGAAACACACACTCAGGGAGTAAAACGGGTCAAAGCCGGTGCTGGCAGAGACAGGCAGCACGTCCCTGACGTGAGCCGGGCCTGGCGCTTGAAACACCCACCCGTGACGGACCCCTCGCACACGGCAGGGTTTTGACTTGGTCTGCACACCCATGCAAGGGAGGGAGGCAGAACAAGGGCCTATCTTACCTACCTTGTGTGGGCCACCCAGCTGTCTGCCCTGGCACAGGTTGGGAGCTACTCTGCTGTGAGAAGCTCCTCTGGGAGCTGGTTCTGGTGCCCGGGATGCAAGTCCCTCTGCTTACAGCCAAGCAAGGCTATAAGCAGAAATGTGACCCGGATTAAGCTACCATAGAGCAAGAGAGCAAAACTCAGCACCATTACCTGTGCCTGGTTATACCCAGGATTAATGAGTTATATCCCTCATTTATGGGACATAKCAAAGGGGAACCACATGGCAAAACTGGACACAGATCCCTGCTGGTGCCACCATGATCCTATTTTATGAAATGGATAAAAATTAAACTGAGAAGTTTACTAAAGTAAGAAAAGGAGATTTAACATGTACAGATACAAAGCAGTGAAAGGAGATAAAAAAAATGACCAGGAATACGGCATCACTTGCAACCCTGGAGAAAAACAACTGTGAAAGTGTGACAGCAGGCAGAAGGAACAGGCATATTTCAGAATGAAAACTACAAATAAATAAAAACAAAAAACAAATCAAGAACAACCTTTAGCCAACACAGCATTGCATTTACTCCTAAATCCTCATTCAGACCACTGGCTGTATAATGCTGATTCCAACAGGATCAGTCTAGTGGGCACGAGCAGGTGGGCTCTGCTCCAGTTCACGCTGTGTAGGTGGCTGCTGCACTATCGTGGCAATGGGTCCAATATAGAATCATACACATAAAAAGGATGCGAGGTAAAGGGAGGATGGGAGCTGCCACCTAGGGCGGCTGCRCTCAGATATTTTTAACTTTGTACTGCAAGAAATACACAAATGAGTTATGAAGGGGTGGGAAACGAATGGCAAGAAGCTTGAAAAATAAGGCTGAGTAGGAACAGCTAAGTGAGCTACATAAGCAGGATCAGTTTTTGGAGCTGTGAAACTGCATGCAGAGAAAGGGAAGTCAGCCCAAGTGGGGCTGAAAGGAGCAGTGCAAACAGAACTGGAAACCTCCACAGCTGCGCAGTCGCTTGACAGCCCTTTTSCCAAAAAGCCTTTGCCACCTTTCCAATCGCACAGGATGCCGACGCTGGCTCCACAGCGGGAGCCCCTCCAGGGCCCTGCCAGGCTGCTGCCAGACCCTGCTGGCCGCCAACTCGCACACAGTCTGTCCTTCCCCTAAGCCCACACCCTACAAGAATGGTGCTTTTTTCATGAAAACACCCATCTCAATGACTTATCTTTGCCCTGCCTCCTATTCCTTCCCTCTGCTCCCAAAGGGACTGTGAAACTCAAAAGAGCCTCATGCTTGCAGCAACCCCCAGGAGCATCTGGCAGTCAGAAGAAAATTCCGCAGATATTCAGCTTAATGAAATCCTGCTTTGTGTCTGGGGATGGGTGGATGCCTCAGACCAGTGCTAATTTAGGCAAATCCAAACCAAACAGAAATAGGTATGATCTAAAGAGAGCTTCTGCGCCAGCACTCCTGAYGTTAAGGGACACAGAGGGCTGCGCAGAAGGTCCTCACAGGCCAGTGCTCTCCTCTGCTCCTCCCCATAGACAACCCCAGGGATGTCAGGAAAATGCCCCTTTGGCTGATAGCTGGGCCAGATAAACTCCGAGACCCCTAGAGAGCAAAGCGAAGAGGTGACCTAATGATAAGGGCATTGATAGCACCTTTTCAGGGGGATCTACTCTCTCACAAGTCCAAGTCTCCAGTTAATGTACTAACATGATTTGCCTTCCACAAGTTTCTGTATTGGGGCTTATGGTTGGACTCAATGATCTTGGAGGTCTTTTCCAACCATAATTATTCAATGATTCTATTTGGCAGCCTACAGGCTGCCCAGGCTCCTCGGAACCACCACCATCACTCTACATCTTCTCCGATCCACATAATTTGAAGGCATTATTATATTTGAATTAACAAACACTGCTCACAGACCTTATTTTCAGCAAGCCCACCCTTCTAATTCAGAGGCTCAGTCACACAGCCCRTACCCTCACTAACTGATCCTTCCCCACTTTGAATAGAGCACACAACTGCCTTTATAACTAACTGGTAAAACAGGACTGATTTACACTCTCTGTTTTAGTTTTGTAGCAAAACCCTGTGGCCAGGTTTTTCAGCTAACAATACAGTRTGGTTTTCTCCAAGCTTCTCTCAGTTCCACATAGACACTGCTTCTAGAGTAGTTATCTTCAAAATCATTGTAGTGTGGCCACTGCACCTAATTAACAGCACTGTGGCTTTATATGGGGAATGCCATGGTAACATTAATTATCTGCAAATGGCTACTGTAAAGCCGTTGYGGTGACCATGACATTCTATCACACTCTAAAATACTCAAACCTCTGAAAGGAGTCAAACATAATCTTCTTCATTTATAATGGGTCCTAATAGCAGAGCAAATTATTTTTATCTTTTCTCACACTCACCTTATGAGTGTACAGTGCAGCATTTCTGCAGAAGCAGTTTAAAGGCATTTTTTTTTTCATTTTCACTTGGACTGGGTAGCATAGGRTTTCTGCATCTCTTTAAGAAGTTACTTGTGGACTGAATACATTTGGGAAAAAGGATGATTCAAAGGCAAAGTGTTTCCATTTTAAGTGGTGGGCTCAGCAGTTCTCTTACTGCATAGACTTTTAATTATTTGTTCTTTTGGAAGGGATTATTTTTGTAGGCAGTAGTGGACAATTACAAAAATGCAATGCTTAAGATAATGTTAAAAAAAAAAAAAGAGAGAGAAAGAGAGGGAGAATATCCTAATTATGTTCTAAGCTATATGTGCCTGTACATAGCTGGTGTGCTAATAGTTAATTTAAAAGAAGTAGAATGCAGACTACTATGAGCAGAAGGACAAACAGTTCTCTCAGCTGGAATGAACAGATCCTCCTCAAGGGATCCAGGCACCAAAAACCTACTTGCTCACCTGGGACCTGATCACCAGCCCCTTCAATTAGAAGAACGATAAACTATTAATTAAGCTGATCTTTTTAGCTCTACGGAATTTACTCACTCTGCCTCTGTCCTAAATATGAATGAGGTCTCAAGTCAGAAATTATAGGTTGTCTGGTTGTTAACCATATTTTAGCCATATTTTAGGAAGGAGACATGTTTTAGCTAGCAAAATGCTGGCTGTGAATGACAGGATTCATTTGCAATATTTCAGTCCTTGAGGTCAGGGATTGCAGTTTTGCTCTGGGTACGCAGAGCCCATGGCATAAAAGGGTCCCATTCCTTACCTGGGGCTCTTCAGTGAGACCACAGACACAGGCAGCAGTATCAAGAGTAGCAGATAATTYGATTTACTTTTCTTGGAACTCGTTCTAGTGTGGTGCTTTGTAAGGGAATATGATGCTGACGTTAATGCTGCATATAAATACCACATAGTGACAATTATCTGCATTTTCACTTTTGGAGAAAGAGAAATTTAAGCACAAACATTGATCAAAGTAATGAAGAGGATTGTTTCTTTAACATGGACATAAAAATATCTCTGTTCAGTGTAATGAGGTGCCAAATTAGACATGAAAATAAAAATGCTTTATAACTGGCATCTTTTTCCTGTCAAAGAAAACTGAAAAGAAATTGGTTACAGGTACTGGAAAACACATCAGAAATATGATGCTAACTATCAAATCTGTATTTTAAGATGGTTTTAATATTCCAATCCAGGAATATAGGCCAGGAACCACTTTCTAAATTGGATCTAACTTCATATTTTTTAAAAAAGRCCAACAATATGAGAGGAAAATTTCCATACAGGCTCATGTCTTACATAAATAGATAGCACAAGTCTTTGCTAATCAGCGGAAGACACTATGTTATCTGTATCCTGATTATTGTACTGAGCATCGTATATAGAGACAGAGCACAGGAAACACTGATGAACTTGCTCTCAATGGAAAATAAAAATAAAAAAAAAAAAGAAAAGGAAGGGCTATATCCTAAAACCTGTAAAAACACAAGCATGTTCTGGCCCAAACACTGAAGTAGAACATAAGGTCTAGGTCCTCCTCTTCAATATATTTTTTTATTACTGTTGTCTTCGAATAGCAGGTTGCCAAAACAGATTGAGATTCACCTTAGGAAACCCATGCACTACCTTTCATGCATTAAAATCTCCTCATTCTCTGGTATTGCCTGTCCCCAGGGGCTGCTGGATTTTGTCAAGTAGCTTGTTTGCAACCGCTCGCTGCTTTGGCACTTTTGTCCCTAATTACTGCAATAGCCACGGCCCGTGTTAAGGGATTAGTGAAGATCTGAAGGAAGAACAAGGACATTCAAGGAGCTCAGCACACACCAACTGTCCCTACTTAACAGCAGCTGGATCTAATTAAATAGAAGAAGTTCTTAGCAATATTTGACTATGTCTCCAGAACCTCAGACCTTTCCCAGTGCATTTTAAGCGCAAAGAGCAGTGGCAATATTTTTCTGTCTTCAAATCTCTATTTATTAAAGTCTCTTCATATTTTTGTGCTGCAGCACAAAAACAAGATTCCCATAAATAAAATATTAAATGCAACTCTTCTTTTGCTTTCAAGTGAGAACTATGTCTGTGTGCTACAGTATTAAGATGACGTAGGAAATGGTGTAGCCTGCTCCAAAGGCACAAAACAACACACCTTGTCTTTATGCTGCTGTAGTCTTTCCACAACCTTAAGAAAACTCTCTAGAGTGAGCCAAGGATATTCTCATGTTAAATAAGTTTGACTTTTGAGGCTGATAATCCTGTTTTCCTAGAGAGCCTTTAGGAAGGATGGTCCCAGACAGCAAAAGCAGTCTCAAGAGTGGCCAAGGCTACTCCAAAATTGGACCAGATTTTCAATCAAGGATAGATTTTCAAAGGCTTTTAGACGCTGACCTGGTCCAGAGAGCGTTCTGGATGAGAGCTGTAAATACAACTTGGAGCCCTGGGTAAGGCTGTGACAGGGCTGTCACTGCTGGACATTATGGGGCTGGAGGGTTGTTAATCCTCTCCTACTATTGCAAGGCTTGGACCTAACTACATTTTCAGCTTAAATTTACTTGTGACCAGTTAATATCCCCATATTTCTGTGTYCACATAGCCCTTTAAATACAGTATATTGTTCCCTCCTAGGTATTTACTCCACGTGTATTTATAGAGAACAGACACATGTTCCTTCAGGGGTCCCTTTACTCAGCTAAATGAGGCCCATTCTCCTAAGGCCCTCTCTCTTGACCTGGACAAGGTATCTGCTCTTCCATATCACCTCCTACCAGTTCCACATAGAGAGGCACCAATATTCTCCTCTCTTGGCTGGAAATACCTCTCCTGATGCATCCTCAATTTTGCTTTTTCATGGCTAAGGAAAATGCCRTTTGGGTGGTTCACAATTGCTCTGTGATGAAATACTGCACTCCGGACTTTACCACTTCACTCCTTTTCATGAATCATCCTGATATAGTATATATTAGAGTACATATTATGTTTGCACTACAGTATATATTTTTGTAATTAATCTCCATGTGCTTGTCCTTACAGTGTGGGCAAATGAGTTTCATTCCATTTCTATTGTACCAGTCCTCAAGGTCATTCTGCTTTTTTTTCCTGGATGCTTTCCCAAACTTGCTGTTGGGACAATGCCTCTCAACTTTGTGGCATCGGCAAATTTTAGTTTCATGAGCACAATGCTGGAATTTGTGCCAAAGTCTTTTCTGAAAATTTAAAAAAAAAAAAAAAAAAAAATCAGTTCTAAGCTGGAAAGTTGAGGGACTCCACTCATAATCTCACTCCAGTCAACAGAGCCCTGGTCCTCACTCTTTGAGCAAGCTCCTACTCACTTTCCAGTACTTTTACTAATCCCTATCTTCTCCATCTTAACTAATAGCTCCCTCCATGGACTGCATCAGAGGGCTTCCTGGAGTCCAAACAGATGAAATCTTCTGAATTTCCTTGGGGTAAAAAATCAGTTATCTTATCAAAAAGCTATTAGATTAGTCTGCCAAGATCTATCTTTAGAMAATCTGTGTCACATTTTATCCCATTTTTCCCTCACCAAGATGCCTTTAATTAGTCTTTGCTACAAAACCCATTCTATGGGCTGGCACGTTATTGATGTTACACTAACAGGATCACTTTTTGTCCTTCTCAAATAGGAGAGCACTGTCATTATTAATCTTTAGGGTTATCATGACAGACTGGGCTTTGGTAAAAATATTTCCCTCTGACCCCCTGACTTCAYGAGCCAGTTCTTTCACATCTCCAGGACAGAGGTTATCTGGTCACCCCAATTTGAGTGCATTAAGCTGCATAAATTTGCTCTACTTTTGGCTATGTTTTTCCATTTTTGTAACCTTGTTGCTGTTATTTATTTTTCCTTTCTCCCCCAGGATTTTCTTCCTGAAAATATAATCAAAACATTCATTTAAGTTATCAGGCACTGGAACCTGGTGGTGTGGATGCCCATTACTCACAGGTACCTTTTGACAGCCAGGACTTGTATTTACCAGTTTCACTGCTGTACTGCACTAAGAGCGGAGAAAAACATCCATTTTCACAGTCACAGACAGAGATGGGACCCAGACTCTCAACTTGCCAGAGAAGGCAAGAGACATTATTTGATTTGCTCAATACATATGAGGCCAGCATCTTCTGGGAACCCAGCTCTAACTTGGAAATGCTGGCTATGTGTCACAGAATCACAGAATATTCAAGGTTGGAAGGAACCTCTAGAGATCACCTGGTCCAACCTTCCTGCTCCAGCAGGCACACCTAGAGCATGTGGTACAGGGTGGCATCCAGGCGGGTTTTGAAGACCTCCAGAGAAGGAGACTCCACAACCTCCCTGGGCAGCCTGTTCCACTGCTCTGTCACCCTCACAGTAAAGAAGTTCCTCCTCACCTGGAGATGGACCAAGCAAGCAATTAAAAGGGATCAAGTTATTGTGGCAGCAGCAAAGCCCAGGCATGCTCTGAGCCCAGCCCAAGCACGAAGAGGAACGTGCCCAGCCCGTGACCCTGTGCAAATCCCTTGGCATGGTTCAAGCTGGCCCCTCGCCCTTTGCAAACGGGCTGGCTCCACATTGCCCAGCACGTTGAGCGCTAACTTGCTAAGCCACCGAAATCCAAGAGTGCTGCTGGCCCGGCCAGGCCCTCTCTCGCTAATCCGTGAGCGCATCCTGCAAGTCCAGCCACGCTCCTTGCAACTTCCCATCCATGCACGGGCCCAGCTCCTGCGGCGCTGCTGCCCGCTCCATGTCACGGGCACGCGGAGCGCGGCCAGCGGCTGGCAGGACTCACAGAGGTGCTGGCACCTGCAGGTAAATTTGGCTAAACCTAAGGGGCAGCTCGTAGCACATCGGCCGGGACAGCGCACACTGTGCTCAGCGCCTGCCCTTGGCTGGCAAGTGCCCTGGGACTACCAGGCACTGCGGGGAAGAGCCTCCCATGTCTCCAGCCAGCACCCTGCTGGTGCCAGGCTGCACGTAAGTATGGAATGAGGCAAGAAGAAAACAGATCCCTATGGAATTCCATCCACAAGGCATCTGATGGCAAAAATGCCCTTTCCCATCACTACTCTTTCGGTACAACTGCCAAAAAGGACAGCAGACCTCTCTAAAGAATTTGCCTGGCCTCCTCCTGCCAACATCTGCCTCCAGTGCAACAGCTGTGGTTGTGGCCTGTGATGGACGGTAGGGAATGCTGCAGGCAGCAATCTCACTTTTCTAATGTACAAGAAAAAACACTAGCTTTTTATCTACAGATAAGAAGTGTCAATTCATCCAGGCTATTAGCTCTGGTTCTCTTTCAAATCCCAGCCCAGAGCTCTTCAGCCTTCAAATGAACTGGGCAAGGGGTAGGTATGAAGAAGGGGCATTAGGGACATGGCACCCACCCCTACAGCTGCAGACAAATGTCTGGCCTTAGGAGGAACATTTCTGAAGGCTCTTGATGCTCTGGGGCCACACTCGGCATTCAATTCTTCATTCAGATTCCAAGAAGTGCCCCTTGGACAYGCCATGGGTTTGCTCAGTAGCACCACAAAGGAATTGTCCTTTCTAGATGCTCTAAGGCCTTCAAGCCTCCCTGGAAGTGGACTTTTCTTTTTTCAG
Source organism: Nothoprocta perdicaria (assembly GCF_003342845.1). NCBI lineage: Eukaryota > Metazoa > Chordata > Aves > Tinamiformes > Tinamidae > Nothoprocta > Nothoprocta perdicaria. The sequence continues at coordinate 1,300,639 of NW_020456154.1, read as the reverse complement.
ATTTTTGATTTTTCTGGATCTAGAAATAAACCATCTTCCCTCCCTTCCATCCCACCAGCTCCAGCACATACCCTTTTTAGACCTCTCACTGGCCAGAAAAGTGCAGAAAACTTGCACTTTTTCCAAGCAAGTGCATAAATACTTGTAACCCAGGTTAACAGTGACCTGCATTACCAGTTCTCTCTAGGGCGGTCTGTTCCACCATCCTCAGATCCTCCCAGGTTGCCATGATAGACCACAAGCAGAAAGGAAGCSACTGACCTTCACAGGAAGTATAGCAGCTTTTGTGCTAAGCAATACAGGGTGCTCCTCTCTTGCTCTGTTCTTCTGCCTACATATGCAGCATGGTCCTCCATCAGCAATTCCTCCCCCTGCATGCTTAACACACTATTTTTCCCTTACRAAGTTCCTACCAAAAGGAGGTATGGAAAAGACATGTAAAGAACTTCTTGTGTTGAGGCTAAGCAAGCAGAGAGGCACATGTGCTTGGACTTCCCTTGCAGATGTGACGAAGAGAAGCCGCCAAGCCCAACATCTGTTTGCAGTCACCCTGACCCAGGGCCAGCAGAGCAGCAGCAGATGCTGCTTATTGCAGCAGATGAGCGGGTCTGACAGAGTGGTAGCCCCTGTGGCTTCCTTGAAAATAAATTTCCCCTGTCACCTGAGGCTTCATTCATGAAAGGTCTAGCACCTGCCTTTGCCAGATGTGTTTCTTTGCATTGAACTTCCTGCTGACTATGTCCAGGTGCTGCAAGTGGCACACGATACTCTTGGGAAAAGAGGAGACCKCATTTAAGTCTGTGCCTCCCACTTGACAAGGAATGCTTTGGATCCACGCGAGCTTCAGTTTCACCTAGSTGTTGCAGAGCCAACAATAGTTCCATCTGCAAAACCCACCTCCAAAACYCACCTCCTTGCAAGAAGTGGAGACAACTCCACCAAACATTCCTGGGAGAAGCTAAACATTTATATCCCTGCCTATGTCCCAAGGCTCTGGAAAGGGAAGTAACTTTCTGGCATGTCTGCTGCTATAAAACTAAAGGAGGTTAGGAAGGATACAGGTAGCAACTTATACCAACTTCCTTCAGCCCTCTTGCCAGTTCTTTTAGGAGATGAAAACATTGCAAGAAATAAGGGAGATGGATTAAAAAAATCAGAAGAGGGGAAAAAGAGTGGAAAATTGGAATGAGAGACAGGAAGAAGGCAGAGATGATTTACAGAGCCACATATCAGGAACCTCACTGCTGGAGTATGTGATTGAGCTGGGAAGTGTCACATGAATCTGCTGTGAGACCTCTAGGCTCTGAAAGTTCAGATAAGAAATTGAACATTTGTTTTTTATCTGCTCTGATTCTGAACTGCAAAGCCTTTGAGACTCTGCCAAACCCCGCTCTCTTTTCATGCATATTCTTCCAGTGTGGAACTTGATTTTGCTTTATGCTTCTGCAATGATGCGTTGTGAATCAACACTGTGGAATGATGCAATGTCACAGCGYAGGACATGGAAAAAATGTATGTAACACATGAGGAATTGTTTGGTTCAAGTTCTTATATTTTAGGGACTGAAGAAGSCTGTTAAGAAAAGCCTAGAAACTGAACTGGTTTCAAGGTTCCACTTATTAAGACGTTTCTATAAAAGCCTTGAAAATGTATGAAACTAATTGCATTTAAAATCCTCCAGCTGTCATCCAGAGCTTATTGGAAAAGCCATTCCTTGGAAGGCTGTTGGGTTTCTCCTCCTCACAGTGTTTACACTTATGGAATTGGTGCTTGCTGAGGACTTGCTACTTAACTAAGSACTTGCTAACACTTCCTCTTTAACAGGGAGGTCAGAAAGGCTGGCACTTAGGCTGGTGACAATGGGAAGTGCTAAGGGTCTGTACTGAGCACAGATAAAAAAATCACAAGCTGTAACATTTCAAATGAATGCCCTGATGTTTCATCATCTACTCCAGAAAAAAACCTCAGTTTTTCCTTTGATCTCTGAATTATAGTCAGGTAGGAGATGATCCTCAGCCACTCAAAGCCCAGCCTGGCAATGCCAACAGAGCCTGCACCAAACACAAGCTACATGCACACTCATCTGCAGCCTACGGCCAGAGCAGGAGAGCGAGATTTCATTTGGGGACACAAATAAGGTGCCTGCAGTCACATAAGGACATACTGCAGAGCCTGGTTGGTGCAAAATCCAGGACTTGGCTCAGAAAAGACTTCTCCTTTCACCCCCACTGCATTAATGCTGGGCTGTGTTCTTCAGTCCCGCCTGCAAGAGTGGCACAACAGCGAGCACTTATTTTCCTTAGGAAAGGAATTCTTGATAGCAGCTTAAATCCAAGCACTGACTTGTTCTTCAAAATTAATAAATATTCCTGGAGCATAACACAACTCATCCCTACTTTAAAGGATTTGGAAACTTCTGTAAAATTCTCCAAATAATGGATGGTGTTTTCCATGTACCTGCTGACATAATATAACTTTAAATTACAGAATGGTATATTGTGGAGGTTTTTCATCCACAAATATTCAATGGCTTTTGACTTTGTTTTTTTTTTTTTTAAAGTATGTACAGTATTTCTACTAAGGGCTTRTCATCAATCCTGCCTCAATACTAGAAGATATATTTAATTGTGTCTTTTCAAAACGAAGTTCTTGGTGTTCAGAAAGTGCATAGGACCTCTAAGTATCCTGACATTCCAGGAGGGGTGCAAAACATCACACTTCTGGAAAATGAACGCCAAGATCTTCACACCAAAGGGAAACAATTACAGTCAATATTTGAAATACGAATGTCTCAAGATTTAGCTTTTGAAATTCAACAGATTTTTTCAATTAAAAATTCACTAGCTGCCAAGTATAAAAATCTTTATGCAGGCCTCAAAGCAAAGTTTTATTCTRTTTGGTGAAAGTGCATGTCAAGGCCAGAGTCAACGAAATACAGCTGCTCTGAAGCTGGTTGTCACAGCTAATCATGTAGATAATTCCTCTGTTTTCCGTGTTGCAGGCAAGAACACACCTACGACTGTATGAGAGTCAGACTGCTGGAAAAGAGATTTTTATGCACAAATCTGTTAAGAAATATTGGTGAATAATCCCCACTTTGACAGATTCATAATGCCTTTTAGGATAAAGATATAAAACAAACAGACTCCTGAGTCCAGAGCAGCCCTGGAGAATGCTTTGATTCATGTACATAATAATAAACCACAACAGACACTGAAAACATATTCTGGCAATAAATACTTTAGGACTTCATTAGAAAACCTAAAGGTTACATCTCATATACGAAAACCTCAAAATCATCTAGGCTGACATTCACAACTAATTCAAAGTGACACCAGCATGAAAAATTCCGGTTTCCTGCAAGAGGGAGCCTTACCTAGAAGTTTAAGTGTGCCCTTTACCCACTGCTGCTGCGAGGCAGCTGCAGCCCGGCCGACTGCACCGCAGGGCTCCGCGCCGAGCCCGCAATCGGCAGCCGATTTCAGCCCCTCGCTCCCGAGCCGGAGCCAGCACGAGGAGGAAGCGGCAGCTCCACCGGGCAGGGACAGGGCTCCATCCTGCTCCGAGACATCCGTGACCGTGCGAGCGGCTTATCCGCGGAAGCGACATCCGCGGCCGCCCGGGCGGCGGATTTCGCAACGCCCCCAGCGCCGGGCGCGCGCGTCCCCGCGGCGCCTCTCCGAGGGCATCGCGGAGCCCGCTGCTCCCTTCCCGGCGCTCGGGAAGGGCAGGCCGACGCGGCCCCGGGGGCGTTCGGAGCGGGGCACTTACTTGAGCTGTCGAGGCTCGCAGTCCACGCCGGGCAGCAGGAGCCTCGCCGCCTGCCGCACGTCGTCGCTGTCCACGGAGAAGCTGCGGCGGTGGCCGGCGTGCGCCACGGCCACCCGGATCCACTCCATCAGCGGAGGCAGCACGATGAAGGGCCTGCGGGGGACACGCACACGCGTCAGCGCTGCCCCCGCGGGCGCCAGGGGTGGCACGGGGGGCTTCTGTGCAACGTATACCTGTCTGTAGGGAAGGGCTGCAGCAAGGAGGGAGAGGCAGAGGAAAGGAAGGAAGGGAAACAGAAGCCGGGGGGAGCAAAACCGGCTGGGCACATTTCAGCKGGTGCAAACCACCCTGTCCTGCCCTCTCTCTTGGTAACTAGGATGATTTGGTCCACGTGGTGCCCACGAGGCCGGGGCACCCTCCTCTGAATGGCATACATGGATACAAGAGCGGGACACCATCCTGCTCGGCTCGGCAGGGCCGGGTCCAGGTCCGTGCTCCCTYTCAGGAGCAAAGGGATCATCCCCCCTGCCCTCGGGTGCCGGGGAGGGTGGTGTGTGAGGAAGGCCCCACCACCTCCTGCAGACACTCACCCGCAACAGGCATGGCAGGGACCTTTCCAGCTGACCTCACTGTGTTTTGGAGGCATCTGGAATGGCTTCAGAAATCACCCTGCTGTTTCACTTTGTGATCTACTGCTGTTTATATTTAACAACTAGAAAAAAAGAAAGCTCACCCCCAAAGCACATGGTGGCACTGTGGGCCACAACCCCGCCTTGAGCAAAGCTTGGTCACGARCAGACATATGGTCCTGTGCTCAGAAGACCTTCAGGAGCCTCAAAGAGGCTGCCCTGGCCTCGTGTGAAGCATGTCCCCATCCACACTGAAATCTATTTAGGGATCGAGAGAAAAATGCCAAACCTGGAAGAGCAGCCATAGCTCCATGTTCTTATTTAGGGTTAAAAACCAAAATCTGCTGATGAGCATCTTGGGAGAGCACTGTCCATCAGACCCAGAGCAACCAAAGCAGACAAAATCCCTAGAGCAACATGGGCTGCAGCATATGCCCTCCTACCCCCAGCAGGTCCAAAACGGGTGTCTGCTTTGATGGTATCCTCCATAGTGGGATATAGGAGCAAAACATCTGTGTGGGAAAGGGATGAGGAAGGGTAAAAGAAACCCATATTTATTATCCCCCCTCCCCCCCAAAAAAAGCTATTTATGCTTATAAATACTCTCTTCAGGTAACATCTATATTTAACCTGCTTGTACTTTGATTTTTTTAACTTTTTCTTTTTGTCTCCTTTCCTCTTTTGCTCCTTTCCCCCTCCTCTTTAACCCTATGCTCCATTTATTAGCTCACAGGACACCTTTCTAATAGAGCGGATATTGCTATTAGTGCGGAACTTCTCCTCCTGTCGCCCTTTCCTTTCTCCCACCCCGTTTCATATTCCTTTCTCTTACTTACCTTACCCTCTGTACCCTGTTCTCACCAAGAAAAAAGAAATCCAAATGAGGCACTACCCACTAGGGTGCTAGTAGTACCCTAGTAGTACCTGTTTGCCTACCCACTAGGCAAATATTTTACATTTTAAATAATCTACCCTGAGAAAAAGGATTTAATAGGATGTTGACTCTGGAATATCCTTTTGCCTATTTATAGCTGCCTATGCAATTTATTTCTCTGTTGAAGACTTTCCATGGCCCCGATATTAATATTCTTAAGGAGGGATGAGGCATTTYGAAAGCGCTGAAGGACACGGGAGCCCCGAGGCCACTGACTTGCCTCGGGATGTTGGTTCCCGGGCACTTAAAGCAGAGCTGGCCCCGGAGAATTGGGGATGAAGAGAGCGAAAATAAAGCAAAAATTGCAAAACTCGTGCAGTGCTGTTTCACCAGAGAGGGAACAGATCAAGGGACAGCTTGAGAAAGGGACCTGCTTTCTAGGCTACAGCAAGAAGACCGAGCTAGGCTTCATCTTCCTTAGAGTGGGACAGATCCTCTTTGGCAGCGCTCAAAAGCCGGGAACAACTGAGCAGTGGGAGTTGTTTTCATCACTTACCAAACAAGCCGCAGAAAGGGAACCGCAAATCGCACTTGCAAGTGTAAAAATGCATATAATTACACACAAAACTTGGCGCCATGAAAAACACTTCACGGGAAACTGAATTCTAGGCTGCAGCTGGGATGGGGGAACAGGGTCTGGACCAGGGAAACAGGAAACACATGTGCAGAGCCCTCCTATAAAAAGGGGTTTTGGGGAACCCATTTCACCAAATTTCACCAAATAAAAATTGCTAGGTGAAGAGAAAATAAAAGCAGAAGGCCAGGGCTGAGCAGGGGATCCAGAGGTTCACTCCTGCTCTTCTCTTGGGTAAGCCAAAGTCACCCAGTAGAAAATCTGGCCCACTGCAGTAAGGAGTACATAAAATATTTACAGGCATTGCAATCACTGCGCTACAAAATTTCAATTTTTTTCCTCCCCGGTCTTGCAAACTTTAGCACAGAAATAGCAAGGAACATGGCTATTTGGTATAATAAATGCAGAAAGGGAACAGAATCAGCGTTCTGTGGCAACAGCAGCTTTTCTTTAAAGGCTGGCTTCACTCTGTACATGACGGCATGGAATTCACTCAGAATACATTAYATTCTTTTTTTCAGAGGCAAAAAGAAGAAAAAAAAAAACAAACCCTAACGCAGCGTATCTGCGCATGTCAGGGAATCGGTATTTTGGGAAGAGAACCTAATATGGTTGAGTGCAATAGGTTAAAAATACCCCTCACGAGCCTATGCACCATGTGARGGGCTTTTTAATGCTATTTGTGGGTCAAGGAAGGGGAGCACAAAGTTACCRGGAGGTTGCAGCCACCAGATAAAGTGGTATCAAGCAGATGCATTTCACTTCCCAAATGACACCGTCAGAAAACAGATTAGGCAAATCCATCCCCTCATTACCGTACACAGCTGATAGATCTTGGCTATTCAAAAGCAGATAACAACCAGGAGAGTTTCATTACTTTTGTATTTCCCGAGCAGGCAGGTCGCAGATAARTCACCTCGGTGTACATTTTGGCAGTGAACACCTTAATTAGATTAAGCTGAGAGAGATAGGAGCACATGCTGGGCCAGACTGGGCCCGAACAGATGTGGAAAGTCAGGATAACTGGACTGTCACAGCAGCGCCGTATCGGGGCACATTGGGATAACAGTGCAGACCTCTTCCCCAGGCCCTGCTTTCACCATCCAGCCCTCTTTAGTTCACTGCGCTTAAGTACAAGTGGAAGTACTGACCCAGGAAAGGAGGGATTTCATCAAAGGGTCAGCTATTTTCCCCCCCCCTCACAAGAGGAAAAGGGAGTAATCACAGACCTTTCCTCATCACACCTGGAGATTTCCCTTTTTATAGCAGTGGTGGTTCCTCTCACAGCTGGGCCCAGACTTGCTCCTGCCTCCACATCTTGGCTACCTATCCAAGAGGCTCCTGTAGGGCACGTTATGCCCCTTCCGTGCTTTCTGGCCTATGGAGATACTAAAAGTCCTGTCTTACATGTGTAATAGCTCAGGCTCTGTTATTGCTGCCAGGCACAGTAACAATATATCAAATGAGGAGCTAGTGGGTAGAGGAGAAGGCAAAAGGTTCACTCTAAAATGTAATCTGCTATTTCATTATTTTTATGTGGCTCTGTGAGAAGTTTGATGAAGTTGCTTCTTGGACACAGCCAGTTGYAACAGTGGAGCTATAAAACACTCCTATGAACTGCAGATGTGCCCGATCTGCAACCCTGCAAGAATTCTTTCCTGTCCCTACCATATTTCCTGGGTCCATGTCACTGCTGCCCATCAAACGTGACTTTATGGCCCTCCTGCCTCCTGCCAGCATTCTTCTACCTTAAGCCAGAGCCTTTCAAGATGCCCAAGAGCCTCTGTCCTGTTCACACTTCCTCCTCTCCTGGGGCKCTCCCTCACAGCAGGTGATCCATGTTTTTGGTGGGACCTCTTAACCAGGAAAGCATGTGGCTCTCCCCCCAGTTCCTAGGGTCCAGGTGCATCCTCCCATGCTCCTCTTTGGCAGGGGACACCCTTGTCCCCTTTTCCAGGTGACCAAAGTCCCAGTGGAGGGACCGTCGCTTGTCACCTTCTCTGGCATTTGGCCATGAGCTGCCTTCCCAACAGCAGCCTCTGCCTTGCTAAAGAGGAGGCCCTTGGAGGGAAAATCATGGGGGTTCCGTGAGCCTCTGCTGTCCGTGCTGTGCCCACTGCGAAACAGCTTTCCTGGAGCTCTTGCAGCTCCAGAGTTGCAGCAGACAGACRGAAAGGCCAACACAGCGGAGCTTACAGCACGCTCAAGGTCTGCCAACTCATCCAACGAGCGCGAGAGACTTCCCCAACTCATCACAGCTYTCAAAGGCAACATCGCAGTCTGAAGCGCCTCAGCCGCTGTTCTTACAGGGGCACTTCACAGGGCTGTTCCTCAACAGCCAAGCCTTGCTTTGCTGCAGGCCTGCACTCATCGGAGTGTATCAACTGCTAGGGAGAGGACTGGCCTCATGGTTTCCATCAGGATGGGAACGGAGAAAACCATGAGTATTAATCACTTTCAGATGTGGGTTCCCACTGAGGTCTTGGACACTTCTTGCTGTTCCTCCCTCAGTTGCTCTAGCTGCAAAGTGGACGCAGCTGTAGAGACCTGGCTTTACTTCAAATTAAAGGGCTACTGTCGGACTTAATTATCACAACCTGCCTTGCACGAGTTCTGTTTGCAGGTTCCTTAGTTATCCAGGAGGATGCTGTATCCAGGAGGATGCCGTATCCAGGAGGATGCCATATCCAGGAGGATGCCTCCACCCTTACRGTGGAGGAGCGAGCAGTGCGCCTGCAAAGTGGGAGACTGAAACTATGTAAGAAAAGGTCTGCCTAGAAAAGGGGAGAAAGATGTTTCACTCTGCAGATGTGAGTCAGCAGCTTTGAGATTATCAAGGGATCCTTTCATTTCCATCCTCTCTTTTTTTTCTTAAAGAAAATSCCAGTAGATGAATTGAAAAACACTCTCCATTCTGCAATTTTCATTTATAATAAAATTATACAAACAGTGCCRGTCCATTTTTAATGTTATTGTAGCATGGGCAAGCATGCTTTCCCAATATTTAGCATACCTTTCATGTGGAGTTTTGGGCTGCAAAATATATATTCTACATTTATACCATAGGCTACTTGTCTTCCAAGAGAACTAATATTTTTTGATACACGTAGAAGAGTGGCAGCCCTGAGCCTGCACAGGGGCCCCAACAGCGCTGATTCATCTATGATGAGAGGCAGTGGSTCAGGAATTCCCATGGATACCCCACACTAGCCAACTCTTCTGTGACTCCCAAATCCAAACTAAGGGTGACCCAAGTAACTTGCCTCAAAAAGCCAATTCTTTTTGCGTTTTTTTTTTCAGAAAGCACTTTATTCAGAAAGATCAATTCTTCTCACTGTCATATAAGCGTCATCGAACTGAGTAAGAACAGGCCCTGTCTAAGTGGAGGGCAGATGCAGGCCTGTGCTTTAAAAGTATTGAGGTTTCAATACTCCAGCCTRCACAAGGGTATTGGCAAGTCAAGGTTTTGAACTCATATTCCGCGTTTGAACACGCAATCCCYGTTGTCTCTCCAGCATTCAAAACATTAATGGCTCAGGCTTGAAACACAGTCGAGTTGAAGCGATGACTCGTCCAGCGACTRCAATGGGGAAATATTTCACAGGCAGTTTGACATCTAATTTGACACAACTCACCGCGATATAAACACATGGAAAGAAGCCAGCGTTGCAAGAGCTGACGAGAGCGCGGCTCAGTGTCCCGGCAACACGCTGTTCCCTTAACGCTGCACAGAATCCTCTCTACCTAAGAAAGCCGACARCAATCACACGGACAGCTTAAGTCTAGCCTGATAAATTAGATTCAGCATACAGCCTGGGTCCAGCAAGGATATACTGCCTGACAGTGGAGCTACACATGCTGCCCAAACCACTTCTTGTAACGAGTGCAGTCCAGCATGCAGCAGACAGCTGCCAATACTATTTTGAAGGGCTTTTGTTTCTGTTTTTAAGTAGAAAGTTTGATAGTGAGGATGCAAATCTAGGGGATTTACCTCCGGCTAAATTTGGGATTTCTTTTCAACGGCTCTCAGAGAAATCAACCGTGATGCTAAATCTGACTTCAGCGAGGCCAGGGTTTCCTCAGCTGAGGTTTTCAATTAGCCAGTGGTTAAAACAGGCACTTTACAGTAGGGCATGCCGTGCTGGGAAACAAGCATGTGCAATGCCTTCATCAAATACACCCTGCAAGAGGAATAGRCTTCATACCAGGACTTCCACATTCCCATTTTCCCAAACGAGCTGCTGCACTACAAGCTTACCTGTTATCAGCATTCCTGGCCATTTGCTCTACTCTTTGCTGACCTCTCCTCGAGCATGGCCTACTCATGGAGTCTGGGTCGTGTTTAAAGCAGGGACATACTTCCTACATACAAAATGGTTAGATGGATTAAAAAAATAAATAAACAGAGAAGAGAAAAGGAGGCTGAAAACAGACACTTATCTATTAACTCAATTAAGACCCCAGGGGTAAACACAGAGGCTGCCACACGTGGGAGTTATCRCTCACCCAGGGAGATGCAGCAGCAGAAACCCTAGGGAAGGAACTTTGTTGCGTCCTGAACAAAATGAGAGGCAGCTTCTAAAGGGGCAGAGCTGCTGAGCTGCCGTTTCTCAATGGGCTGCTGATGGGGAGTTAGGAAGCAATGAGGACTCTGTCAATACAGCTGTGGATAAAAATGGGTAAGGAACCACTTAAGGAGAAAAAAAAACAACACACAAATCTGCAGCTACCCATTCTGCGCTTTCCGGTGCTTAAGAAATTACTTGTAATAATTTTGGAAGTGCTATAGAGATGAGAAGCAAAACACAGCCATGGGACAGATCCTTTCACTAAAGCAGAAGCAGTAAGGGAGAAAGCAAGYTCGGCAGCAGTGGTCCCATCTCCAATTCCTTTCCATTTCTTTCTTTTTTTTTTTTTAAGAAAAAAAAGTTCTAGGAAAGAACCAACAGACCTAAATAATCTGCAGCCACCACAGGAGATGGCACTGGAGGAATATACATTCATTCTTCTTTTTACTTTGTGYGCAGATAAATACTGCTATAGGACACTGCTCCAAGTCCTCTCCAGCCCTGTGCAAGGGAATCCAAGCAGTTTGGCGCCCATATCCACGTGGAGCTGAGATGAGGGGGAACTATGTTAAGTTACGGATTGGGAAGAGCTCTCAGATGGCCACTGAGCTCTGCAAGAGCCCCAGGAGCGCCCTGGAGCATCTCTGCAGCTCTCTCCAACCAAGCCATGCCCATTGGAAAAAGATGGGGCCAAAACAGTAGCCAAGTCGTGTTTAAGTGAGCCAAGGACAACCCCCTTTGCGTGCTTCTGGCTTCTCCACACTAGCAGGGACACGAAGAGGCCGGGAAGGGGAACGGAGTCTGGATCCGCTTTTTCCTTTGTGTGCTTTTCCTGACATAAAAGTAACTATAATGCCTGGGGAAGGACAGAGGGAACGTGGAACTTATCTGACACCTAAATGTTCTGAGTATAAAAATGATATGTTTAACGCGCACAATCCCTCATAAGACATTAAAAAAAATATATTGAAAACTGAAAACACCAGAAATCAGTCACGGACCATAAAGCATGACTGCCTGTAAGGAGCAGCATTGATGTTCTTTGATGGAAAATATGAAGGAAAGGTCCTCAAAGCATTAAACAGAAGTCAGTTTAACCAATCTCTCTTCCAAGGCAGCAAAGGATGGTTATATTCAGCTGGTAAAGCATGCTATAGAACGAAATGCAGTGGAAATATCTGGGCATGTGCTTAACCCTGTATCCCTTCCACTTGTGTTCTCCAGCACTAAGTACTAAAGCATGTTTGATTAGGCAATAGAAGGAATATCTGTTCCTTCCAGAACTGACCACAAGCTCTTGGCAATAACACTGAGTACTTACTTTGGCCCTAACCACGTACCACAGTTGTTAACTGGCCTTCCAAAGGAAGACGTCGTGCCAAGCAGAATACTCAAAGTAAAAGAGGAAAAGAGGCAGAAAAATTGCATCTGGCTTCATATAATCAGCATTTCAATTGCTCTCACAAAGACAATCCACATAAGATTATCTCAGAAAAAGAAAAAAAAAACAACTATTAAAGTAAACACTAGAAGCAAATTTTCTGATGTTTCTGTCCTTTCTGCAGAGTAGTCCCTGGAAATTTTAAAAAATAAAGCCTGATTCTGGCTTCTTATATTCCCTCTGGCTCCACTGATATTATTCCCACAGATGAGAACTACAGATCCAGCAAGGCTGTTTTCTAATTTCAATAAAGCTACTACTTTTTTTGGGGGTAATATCAACCATGAACACTTCTCCTCTTGGGTTAGGCCTTCTGCTTAACAAGGTCAGATGAATCATGGACCAAAAAATGGCAACAAGAAAATCAAAGAGGGTTTTAATTAATTTCCCTTCTGTGTTTTTTTCTCTTTTACTTTTTTTTTTTCGTTGTTTTTCCCCCACACTTTGGAAAGAATAGAACAAAACCTGAGGAAGACGCTCATTTGAGCGGCCCCGTCTAGAAGGACCTCTGAATGCCATCCAAAGGCAAATGGCAAAATTCCCAGAAACATCATTAATATCCAAGTTTCATCTTGTACGCTTTGCTACGAATTGATATACCAGTATTTCAATGAAGATAACAGAATCATAGAATGTTCAAGGTTGGAAGGGGCCTCTAGAGATCATTTAGTCCAACCCCCTGCTCCAGCAGGGACACCCAGAGYACGGGGCACAGGGCGGCATCCAGGCAGGTTTGGAAGATCTCCASAGAAGGAGACTCCACAGCCTCCCTGGGCAGCCTGTGCCAGGGCTCTGTCACCCTCACAGGAAAGAAGTTCCTCCTCACATTTAGATGGAACTGCCTGTGTTTCAAMTTGCTCCCAATACTCCTTSTCCTGTCACTGGCCACCAATGAGAAGAGCCTGGCCCCTTCTTCCCTACATAACGTGCTACAGGGCATTTGAAATGACAGATATGACGGGATTCTCAAGCGGGGCCTTTGCCAGGCCGAGCTTCTCCCAAAACAGTAACGCAGCCCTTTGGCTCATGTTTGCCATGTGATACATACACAGATCCATAGGGATGCAAATGCGGGGGCCAGCTTGAGAAACACGTATCTGGAAACGAATATTCAGCCCTTTCCAAGCAGCGGGGGCTCCTCTCCTCTCCCTCCTGGTTAGTCCTGTGTGTTTCAAGGCTGGGGAGAARCGCGGCAGGGAAATAGCAGGACTTGCCTCCGGCCGCAGGAAGAGGCAGAGCTGGCTCGCGTTACTGGAGAGTTTGCTGGGTTTTTGACAAGAGATGACGCAGTTTCCTTGGCCAGAAAGTAGCCCAGCTTCATTCCTGCGGTGCCTGGATATGGAGCAGCTGTTCCCTGTGCCTGGGCAGCGAGGAGGAGGCAGGCAGCCTTCAGCCCGGCCTCCACTCCGGGTGGAGAGGCCGCAGCTCCCAACYTGTGCCACACGATGCCCGCAGCAGTGCCTCCCACAGAGCATCTCTGCCCCCGAGCCGACATGGAGCCTCTCCATCTGCCTGCCCTGCTCTCCTCGAGGGAGAAGAGGGCACCTCTCCGGCCAGCAGCGGGCTCGCATCCCGCGGCTGCTCCCGGGCCCGCATCCCACCCGGCCACTCCGCACCGAGGGAGCCTGGCTTGCTTTGCAGCCTTATCTTTCCACACACACTGCGCTGTTCATTGCCCGCTTCCCAAATTACAGCTGGAGAACCCTATTAACGGGCAGGAAAAAAAAAAAAAACACCACACATTTAAACCCAAACCTGTTGGGCTAGAAATAGAACTTCTCATTTTCTTTTCCAAAACACAGAAGGGCCAAGCAACAAAGGAAGGAATGAAAGGGAAAAGGAAATCTCCACCAAGCGCACATCTGGAACCAATTTGCCGTCCGTAGCCACTGGGTGTCACTTTTGATATATACTGGGTCAGCGACAGAGCACTTCAGCAAGAGGACTGGTTTTCAAGGAGGCGATCCCAAACCCCAACCGGCTGCCCTGCACGTGCACGGGCCACAGTCCGCTCGGGCAGGCACAGATGTAGCAAGGGAACATCCCCGCGTGGGCACTGGGCGCCGTGGGGCGGCTCTTACCTCTCCGTCTGCAGCGTGACTTTGGAGGGCTCCACGTTGGGGTTCTCCCACTCCATCTGCGGGCAGTGCATGAAGTAGCAGAGCGTGTAGAGGGCCTCGGGCTCCCAGTAGAGCGAGCCCTGCCTGTGGTGCAGCGGCGTGCCGTTGCCCGGCTGCTTGGCGTTGAGCGGCTGCAGGTGGTGCATGGCGCGGGACACCAGGTCACCTGCAACGGAGAAGCCGTGTGAGCGCCGCGGGCACCAGCCTCCCCTCCCTCCCCGCGCCTGCAAAGCCAAAGACATCTCCCCCACGTTTTGTTTCGTGTCTTCTTTTTTTCCCCTYCTCGTTTAACTTAACGTGTGTAAGCAGTGAATGGTACAAGGGTATCGTGTGCATTATTCATTCCTCAGTCTGAATGCGCCTGTTGTTTGCTCGCTGCGAAGACACGCATGGGCTGTAGACATGTCCCTGAGAAGGGTTTCCATGAGTGTCCCCAGCCATCGCATGCAGCACCAGGCTGGCCCACCTCAGCGCTGTCGGGAAGCAGGGATGCTGGGACCCAGGACATTACAAGCACCTGGGAGGCTGAGGAGCCCCTCTGAGTCCCCACACTGCTGGTGGGACAAGACCGAAAGGCGCAGGGGCTCACACTGCTTCTTCTCCCTGCACWACGGCTGCATCCTCGTAGCCACACACATGAATTTCCCCCTGGGGCAGGGAAATCCAGCCTCGTTATAGCAAAAAGTGGGCCATCAACACGTACCCCACCRTGTGAATGCATGGGAAGTGAAACGTGGGGTGACAGCTGCTGTGTCCCCTTGAATCCCCCTTGGAGTCTCCATCCCTGTTCARGGAGATGTGGGCGCCTGCTCCGTGCACAGCACCGAGTCCTGTAGCTCCAAAACAATAGGGTTACACCTAGGGATCCGAAAGCAGCACTGGCCTCGGGACTCTGGAGAACAATGTGTAGAGCCCTACCATAAACACCTAACCAAAACTACTGTTCTATTAAGCCAAGGAGCTGAGGCTGGGCCTTGAAACCTGAATGTTCCCAAAAGAGGCTAATCCATGAAAGAGGCTCCCTCGAGCCGCTTGGGTGTCTAGAGGAGAGAATACGGCCCGTTAGGAAGATGTTCATCATTGCCGGCTGTGATTACACGGTGCTCCAAACTTCCTCACCCTCCAGATTTGGGAAATAAGCTGCAAAAAGCAGACCGTGCTCAGCAGTCCCAGCGAATGAGAGTAAGTTAGCAGGCAGRCAGCCGGGCAAGCGCACGTGGCTCTGTGCACACTGCTCATTGCACTAATTAACTCCAGCACCTCCCGCGGAGGCACTAAATTTTACACAGCGCACATTGAAGAGTGAGTGGCCAGTATATAAAAGGTACCAGCACAATTCGGGTTAGAAGCTGCCCACTTTCACGAGCTCACATCACTCTGAAAATTTTCCTTTGGGGGAAAATAATGATCTCGGATCAACTGAGATGGTTTGTTTTAAAGGGAAATCTGAGCAAAAAGCCTGCGGGCCATTGCCGAGCTATACAAAAGCAAGTAATGGGCAACGGAGGGTAGTTTTCCAGCATTAAGAAAAAGTCGTAGATTTTCTATTATATAGTTTTCCCAAACAACCGCTGAACACTGAGACTTGGAAGGAAAAACTGGAAATCTACATTAAGGAAGGAACATAAAATGAAWTTTGAAAATTWAAAAAAAAAAGAAAAAGAAAAAGCTGGATAATGAATTTAGTAGCAAACTTAAAAGGATCCATTTTGAATGTGCAAAAGACAGAGCTAGAGGATTTTTTTGTTTGTTTTTTGTTAAGCCAAGTCCCTCCACTGCTAATACATCCCTGCCACCACCTCTGTCCAGCCTGACTTACACAGAGCAGGCGGCTGCTGCTGCTGCTGCTGCTGCGATAATTTGCACCAAGGAGAAGAGAAACGTCTCACAGAGAAATGCTCAGCCCAAGCCTCCCAAAACACACTCTTAAAACCATGAGCAGAAGAAAAACCGCTGGCAGGAGAAAACTGCCGAGTCCATGATTTTAGGGTTTTGACACAATTTTTGCAGCACTCTGCAATATTCTCCTGATCCAAAGCTTTAATTTAAAAATAGTTTCTGTCTTTTCTTTCTGCCAGGAAATGGCCAGGATAGCACCAATCTTGCAGTGCTGCATGCTCAGAATTTCCAAGAGAAKCTGTGCATGTGGAAAGCCTGCAGGATCAGGTCCCCAGCAGAAACAGATGTGCCTTGCAGATGATTACCCAGTCCTGCATAAAATTAGCTGCAGGCAAACAAGCAACAGCAGGAAACTTTGGATCTCACTTCTCTCATCCCATTCTGTCACAGCAGATGTGCATTTCCAAGTCCAGCACGGGCCAGCTTAACTGCTAGCAATATTACTGTTAGCAAACGTAATGTTCTATGTCTCTTCCAAAAGAAAATGTGTAAAATTAGAAAGTGCAACATGCAGCTTTAACGGGAACAGTGAAAGGAGAAAAAGAGAGAGTTGTAGTAAATCCTGTCTTTTATAGACCCAAGGCACTGAGGCACGTGCAARCCTTACTTAAGCAGACTGAGACAGCGCACATGAGAGGCCTCCTCCAAGCTCTGTACTGAATGATGAATGAAAGTCAGGATCTAACGTAGCCCAAGATCCAGCCACATGACTTCATCCATATTCCATGGCGTGTGCTTGGCAGCTTAATGACGCATTCGGCAACGCTGAATAAGGAGAAGAACTAACAGGAATGAGGCAGGCAGGGCTGCCAGCTCAGCACCACTGCTGCTCTCAGTCAGGAGAAACCAAAACCAACGGCCAAACCCCCAGCAACTTCCATATGACCAGGATTCATCCCTTTTTTTCTGCTATTTCCAGTACTGCATCCTAAGCATCTCAGACCAATGAATGACATTAAGGTCAAATGAATGCTTTTTCTTTTAAGCATATGCATTATTTGGTTACATGAACACCAAGAACTGACTGGATTAGAACCTGGCTTTGCCTTTTCTGTGATTTCTACGGTTTTCTTTGAAATAATTACTATATCAAATAACATTATCTATCAGAGGCAACTCAAGGCTTGAACAATCGATACCCATGAAGCATCATAGTAAATAAGCAAAAAAAATGCTGCATTATGAACTTGTTATCCAACAGAGAACTGGAGGCAGGATGAGAAGCTCTGATTTCTATTTTATTCTGCTGCGTAACATTGAACAGTCGTTGCACCCTGCTGGTCTCCTTTTAGTCTCTGACCACATCACGTTATGKTACAAGTTTTTTGAGGGCATGGATTGTGTTTTCACTTATTTATGCAGCAAGATCAGTACAAAGAAGGGAGCTGACTGATGCACATGTCCTCTACAGCAGTACTTCCACATGCCCATAGTGCCATGCACATCCAAGTGAGATGTCAGCTTGCTGTTTCAGACTCTATTGCGTACTGTTTCCTCTGTTCTTGCTTGCTAACACAYTCTTGTTTCTCCATTTTCTTCCAACAAAGAATATGCGAAGTTTAGTAGCATCACTCTCYTACCTTGCAACCTGCTATACATGGGCTCTTAATTCTGAACAGGGCCTCAAAACCCAGGTGTTTATGAAACCAGCTCCATACAGGGCCTCGCTGGTCCAKCTTCCCATGGACCAGGGTACGTTTGGGTCCCCTCGCCTCCTCCACTTGGTTGCCAGCCAAAAGCTCATCTGGGAAAGCCAGCCTGGCCTTCACACTGATATATATACTTGTYAGTCATAAAATCACAGTATATCTGAACACCAAGGGAAATCTGGACGCAGTGTCCAAATATAGTAAAGGAAACCCCTCATTCATCTTGTGAGCTCACAGAGCTTGCAGCTTTTGGTATTTCACTTGCAGSTCCCTATCGGTCCAAAGAGGAGAACCTTGGCTTCTGGTGAGAATAACATGCACCTTTCTCTCAATTGAGACCTAGCAGCAGGTCTCAATTGARTGCATCTGAAAGGCAAATAAATTCCCCAGTGCATCATTTCCAAAATAATAATAATAAATAAAACCTCAGCAGTCAGACTTTGAGTCAGTCTTTTAATTCCCACGAGGCCGCGCATGGAGGCCGGGACATCTTGGCACAAGGGTCTCAGTGGGGATTCCTGCAGTGCTGCCCCCAGCGCTCCAGCTCGCCCTGGTACCGCAGCCTGCAGCAAATTTGGGAAACAGCTCCAGGAACAGACCCCTCAAAAAAAAATCCTCATAATTTTATTTTCGTTTTAATTTAAATCGAATAAACACTTTTCCAATTCATGCAGCCGAAGCCAAATGAGCCACCACACAAATGGCAAAACTGGGCAGAGGAAGATGTGGGGGAGTGCCCGGTGTGGGGCGGACAGAAAGCAGCAGCGAGGTGGGAGGCTATTTTAGGTTGCCTCTGTCACGGAAACGTTTGTGCTGTGGAGGCAGAACTGGAGGGATCACCTTCCAGAGCACAACGGAGAGGACGGCAGCAGCCCCCGGGCCCGGATCAGGAAGGAGAAGGGCACTTGTGCGCTGCAGCTCGCTAGCCCAGGTGAGAAATCCCGAGCCTCACCCAGGTGCCAGCACACTCGGAGCTGGCGTGGGACCTGCGAAACCRCCGCTGCGCTGCGGCACGCGGGGAGGTGCTACTGCAGCTACCGGCACTGCCTCCTCCCAGGACTGAAGCAGACGGGTCCCATCGCTGCTGCTGTCAATCAGCACGTTTATGAACTCCAGATGCACACGCGTTTGATTTAAAGGCTCAAAACATTACGTAACGCGCACACTGCGGCACAGGCCTGGTTTAAGGCAATACTGCATATTTAAGGCACAGCTTCACTGACTTCGAGGCAAAGATGTGATGTGACAGGGCAAGTTAAGCTGTTCCAGTCGGCATGGGGGTGGTGCACCCAGCACCATGGAGTACAGCTGCAGCCCTCTCAAACTGTGGCCAGCTAAGCACTTCTTTTACTAGGTTTGGCTTAAGCAAAAGGTTTTCTTATTATTTATTAAAGGTATTCTTATATTTCACCATTCTTATTACTTTAGCACTCAGTGCTTTCAAGGTAACAGACATTTCAAATTCTGCAAGTGGGAGAAAGGGTGAAACAAGAAGAAAAAACAAAGAAGAAAGAGAAAAACAAACAGTGCCCAATTATCTACTTTTAAGAAGCTTCCTGCAGGATTTACGGTGTYTGTCACAGCAGACCCGCTCCTGCCAACGCTCCTGCCTACGAGCAGGCTCGCTGCTTCCAGAGGGATTATCCTGCGGAGCACGAAGGCCCATGCGAAGCAGGCGGCGCTTGGCCGCGCGTGCGCTCGCGTGGCGGGACCGGCCTGCGGACGCTGCCGCGCTCGGCCTCACGCGCCGCCTCCCTCCAACGCCCGTCCCGGGCTTTGCTCGTTCCTCCATCCCTCCCTGCRGCTCCAGTCTCTGTACCAAAGTGAGGGGTTGCTAGAGAAGCTCACCTGGGCACATGTGTCTAAGCACACAATGCAGGTGAATTTGAGCACTTTAAAGGCCTCTCCTCTGTCCTAACAGACTGCCTCGAGTCACCCGCTCAGCCAGCCCCCCGAAGGAGCCGCACGCTGGTGACCGCAGCTGCGCTGCTCCCCTCTGCTTCCCCTGCCCCTGGCAGAGCACTAATCCCGATGCTTTGAGCCCGGGCTGAACAGAAGCTGCCTGAGCAAAGCCCTGCCTCCAACCACTGCTCAGGGACCTTTCTCCACCAGCTCAAGACACGGCTGCACCAGGAGAGCTGCTGCCTACGGCGCCTAGGCCGCCCTCTCGCACAGTTACCTGGAACATCCCACGTGCTACGGAGCCACCTCCTAGACTATCTTGCTGTAACAACCCCCATGGACAACCTCTCCAGCACACCCACCTCCCCGTGCTGCCCATGCCATGCCTTTGGTGAATTTGCTGCTTGCTATGCCAGCTCCTCTCATCTTCTCTCAATAGACATCAGTTGCTCCTACACGAGAGCAAGTGAAGAAGCTGTGGCCCATAACGCCGAAATCACCCCCAAAAGACTGAAATGGGAGCAGCTGATTTCCCCACAGCGACTCCCCCATGGCCTCAAACAGATCATTTAACCTTTTATCTCAGCTTATCCTATCATCAGAAGGATATTCTATTTATATTACTGAGTCTGTGTTTGTTTACAATTTAACATTTTTGGAGCCTTTGAAGATGGAGGCGATAAGCATTGGATATAGCCTATGAAAAAGCCACAGTGATAATTAAACCGTCTGAACTTCGCATACCTATTAAAATAACATTACTACCATCACTACCATGTTCCTGCTCGATTCCCCTAATACGCTGCCGGTTCTAAACAAAACAAACCTCAGCTCCGATGGGTTATTCTTCTGCTGACCCATGGCTGAGCTTTCATCACTGCCCTTCTGGGCCACTGGCCCTTGGGATTTTCTTTGGCCTGGTGAGGATGTATGTCCTCAAATCTGGACTAAGATATCCTGGCCCAYTGGAGCCAAGACACTGGTGCTTCGGGAAGGGAGGCAGAGGTTGGAGCTCCGACATTGCCCCATCCACCAAGGTGAAGCCTTTGGTCTCAACCCCTATGCTAGAGATGAGCATGTTTTCTTGGACAGTCTGGCTTGCCAACTGGGAAAAACTCATCGAGGAAAATACATGAGAGCACACACAGGTCCAGGAAGAAAAAAATAAATAAAAAATAAAAAAGGCATTTAAAAGGCAACAGGGGTGAGATTCATCCTGGGGGGGAAAGCAGGGAAGACCCCGGCTCTCCGAGAGCAGGCTGGGACCTGAGCTAGCACCAGCTGAGCCTGCCCATCCCCTGAAATTTAAGAACAAAATGCACCCCCGGTCAGCAGGGAAGCGAAGGCTGCTCAGCAGCACCGTGAAAGATTAGATGGGTCTTACCAGGCAGGCAGGCTGCTGCTTTCAAATCATCACCCCTACTGCTTTGTTTCGGCTGATAAGCAAATGCATTATTTTCGATCGAGGTTTGTGATACTGCCTAAGACAGGGGATGTGGGAAAAGGCAAAGGTTTAGTGGGGCCTGCTAAGTAACAGGCACAAATCCTTCTTGTGCTCAGAYCCAGCCTGAGGATGGAGACGGGTCAGGGCTCAGGGTCCATCATCAGGAAGAGGYTGCAAGGAGGAAAGAGCACCTAGGGAAACCAGTTGGAAGCAGCTCACACTTAAATCACAGCATTAACCCCCTTGGTTTTCTCCATGGGGGGATGCAGGGGCACCTCTCCGGCTTCTTTCTTTAGATTTCAGAGCAGATGAAGTGCGGACGRCAGTGAGGAGGAGCCGCAAGCAAGGAGCCCGGGAAGCAGTGGACAGAATGAGGACGTGGAGATCTGAAACAACCCAGTGGAGGCCTCACACTCRGAAAAGCATCGGCACATCCACAAAGTTCCCACTCAAGTTTTAGGGACAAACCTCAGGCCGAATGCAGCCCTGGTCCAGGATTTTGGCTCCGCTAGGATCTCTGCTCAGCTCCGCGCTGCACCGGATGGACACAACGGCCAGACAGAATAACCCTGGCATTTTTCTAGGCTGCTGCTTAGTCTGAGAAAAAATATCTACCAGTGCTTTTGTTCCTGCTGTAAATAAACACAGCCCTTTCAACAACGCTCCTGCAAATGCCACCCTGCCAGCAAACACCTTTCTCCTGGTGCTGGATTCCAAGTCTGGGTTTAACCTCTTATTCACGGGACACGAATCAATCTGCTGAGCRGGCCCCACAGTGCCCCATTCCTGCGAGGAGCTGAGGATGGACGYGAGATAAAACGGCGAGGGGGGAGATGCTGCCTTTCATCATCTGCTTGGCTAGGACTGTGAAGAGAAATGAAAAACAGCATTGGTATGTGCAATCACATTCCTGCTTGCATTCGACCAGTAACCCTTTCTTTCATCCCTAAGAGTGTGCCAAAATCCACCGGGAATCTGTTATTTTGGAAACACTTACATCCAGGACTGCAGAGGGAGGAAGGGGGAAAAAAAAAAAAAAAGGAGAGAGAAAGAGGACAACAAGGACGATGGGAAAGGAGAGCATTTCTCTAGCAGCAAAAGAAAATATTGCCCAAAACTGAGTGGTGAGTTGGCGGAAATATTAGTCTGAGCTTGTTAAATGGTGTTCAAAGGCTTAAAAGGCTCCAAGTTCAGCATCTATCAAGTCACATCTGCGTCTTCAGATTAGCCCAGATATTTCTGTTCTAAAACCCAAATGCCTACACCTTGTGCTTAGCACCAGGCACCAGTCACTGGCCAGCTTCCCACCCAAAGGGACAGTCAACTGGCTGTCAAAGCAAGCCCCAAAGCGTTTGCTGCTCTAACCTGAAGACCTGCCCACAGTTGGGCAGGTTGATGTCCCAAGCCACAGCGAATGGCAGAGCTCTGCAGCCCTTCCAGGGCCCGTTGAATTTCACCTCAGCATGGTAAGGGAAGGGTCCTCCAGCTTGGCTCTACACTGACACCTCCTTATCTTCACCAGAGAGTTCTACTTCTGCAGAGTTCACAACCAAAGCACAAACCTTCTCCTCCAGGTCTAGTTTGCAAATATCAGAAAGTTTAGGAAAAAATGGGGGGGAAAAAAAAAGTGAAATATTTTCTCTGAGAATAAACAATGAAATACTGTCAGGCTACTGTTTAAAATCTTACTATTTTCGCTGTGCTTCAGTACTTCACAATTTTCTCTATATAATAAGCATTTCAAATGAAATCACATTATTTTAAAACACACTGTAGTAGGCACTTACAATTCCTGAATGCTAAATACCAATATAACGTAGGCCAAATTTATTGTTGTTCCTTAACTTTGTGCGGTGTTCATTACATTTTAATGAATAAATAATTTTTCAAGTCTTTTCCTTGGAATCACGTATTACCTCTGTAATTGCATTACAGAATTAGGTCTCTATTTACATTCTCCTTCTGAGTCCTACAGATAAAACCTTGCTTTAATTTCCTCTAAGTCAGCAATCGTATTTCAACACCTCATTTATTAACCTAACTTAAAGATATGCCAACACACTAGCGATATGTGAAATGCTAATATCACTTAAGTTATTACCATGATACTAAATATTAATTAGGCAAAACAGATGCAAGTGCCTTATGACTCATTTCTTGACTCCAGATATATATTTGTTACTCAAAAGCAAACAATTTATCCTTATTTAGCTCATGAACACACCCGGTGCGTTTCTGCCCATCCGCATCTCTCTACTGGCTCTTCCTGCCATGTTGCATGGCATTTTTTCCCAGGGCATCGCTGGAGAGCCTGTCTGGGAATGCCAGGGAAGTGCTGGATAGCGCAGGGACATCATGGTGACAACAGCCCCCTTCCAGGGCATGGCCAGTTGTGGCCGCCCGTGCTAACGCACGCAGCAGGGCGCTTTCATTGCTGCTGCTTCGAGAGCTGTTGAAGTTTAAAACTCCCATGGCCGTGTCACCTAGCGTGCAGCGATGGCTCTGCGTGCAGCGCCTGCGCCCCAAGAGCTGCACTTTGCTCCGGTAACATCTGCTCCTGCTGTTGGCAGCGCAGACAGGCGTGAGCTCCGGCCATCGCTGCTGAGGGCCGTGACGAAGGGCATGATTCAAGATTTCGTCGGTTCRCTTGCCAACTTCATTCAACGCGTGGAGTCAGCGGAGCGATAAACGGGCAGTTTGGTTATTCCAAAGAAGTCTTCAAAAATACTTACACGGGGAGTATTCTTCTAGATAAAAGCAATTTCACATCAGCATGACAGCAGATAAGGTTTCTGTCTGTCACTATGGACATTTTTTATATTGCTTAAAATAATGACACCGCTAAACCAAGTCATGCAAGGACTTTTTCACAGTAAATCTTCAGCCCTCCCAAAAATATTCATCCAGCTGTCCCCAGCTATATCTACGGAAAAGAGTGAAACCTGTGGGGAAGCAAAAGCAAGCCTTCTAGTATACTGAAATGATGAATGTCCCCAGAACTTTTCAAATTGAGGGCAGAAGAAACAGCTCCTTCCTTGTAGCATTTGCTGGTGCCACCTCAATTAAAGGGGATCTCTGGCCTGTCTGAAGCCCCTGGTGGGCACCAGCCCCTTGGGGAGCAATGAGCAAACAGCAGCCCCATCCAACATTAAGAACCTGTTCTTGGCCACAGAGGGGGCAGGCAAAGAGAAGCCAACGACACAGCAAACAACATGCAACGCTTTGCACTTAGGATAAATTACTCTATCTTCCACCTGGGACAGACACAAAGATCCTTGAGAAACCAAGAAGATTTAAACAGAAATAAAAATGCTGGCCAGTAAACAGGCCCAGCTTGCCAGCTGTCATCTTCCAGGAGATGGATTTCATCTCTTCCTCTCAAAGCTTCTCCCAGCTTGGCAGCTGGTCACACTGCTATGTRTGAGGATCCCAGACAGAACTGAGAGCAAGGGAGGTCCTTCCTCTGCATATGTGTATTTTGTAATTCAAATTATTCTGCATACTTACAATACTTTAATTATTAATGTTGATAAACTAGAAAATCTCATTCAATTAGAATGGCCTCCTCTTTATTTTCCTTTTTTTTTTTCTCCTTCCTCCAAGATAAAACTAAATTGCTCTATTGCAAGATTGCTCTTTGCCCTTTTTTTGTGTGTGTGTGCACTTATAAAGAACATAGAAATWAAGTTGTGGCTCCTGGGATCCTGCTGGCTGGTGTGAMACTGCAGACACACAGGCACRGAGCGCCTGCTCTGCCATTCCTGCRGGCCAGCCTTTTGTCCTTGCTGCTCCCTCCTGCTGCATTCCACCTCCTCACCTTCACCTGCAATATCTTCTAATTCCCCCTTACTTCAGAGACCGCCCTCCTTCTCCTCTACTTTATTCCAGGGCTCTGAGTCCACCTTTTATTCCTTTCCCAGAAGAGCACAGGCTTTTACCTGCACTATCCTCCTTCACTAATATTCCACTTCTTTTTTTTTCCATGCTAGAGTTTGCTATATCTTCGTCTCTCTCCATAATGCCAGTTTAAAWGATCTCTGTTCTCCCTGCAACACCAGGGCAATGATAAATCCCTCCTCACCCTTTCCACCAACACATCTGAATCTCCAGGTAACCCCMCTGGCTCCTGCCCCATTGCTCAATGCTGCTTCCCCCATACCACAGATTCCCATTTCCCCCTCCATGGCAGASGTTTGTTGAAACAGATTACAACCTGTTACAACTGTAGAGACAACTGTAGATGACAACTGCAGAGACACATATGGAAATGCTGAAYGCACAACAAACCTCTTCGCACCCCCTGCTTTCCTTCCAGCTCAGTTTCCCCCTAAATAAATAACAGTTCTGCTTACTGAGAACGTGGAGCTCTGCACCAACATTGCCCCCAAGCCTTGCAAGCTTTGCCAACTGCTGCTACTCCTAGTCCTCCTTCCATGACATGCATCTGCTTGACATGGATGGGGAGGCACYCCCAGCTGCTGTCCACAGGGCTTTTTGGAGCGCCAGCAGCAGGCCAGCAGTGCCAACCTCTCCCTGCCATCCGCATGTAGCTCCCACGGATGAGCTACTTTCTTCACGTTACCCCCACGAAGAACATTTTGCTTGTGTTTGGAGGCAACAGGCATAAGCAGAGCAAACTATTTTAACTGAGAGTTTGAATCTGAGACAGTACGGAGATGGTAAATCTCTGCAAGTTCAAAAAAAGAAAAATAAAAAGCTGGGGGAGAATGAAAGAGCCTGGATTTTTGGGCAAAATACCGAAGTTCAGAGAAAAACATTCAAAAATTACTATCCATAAACTATCCATAAATTACTTATTAAAACACAACCATATGTCCTTTAAGAAAGAGACATGCATAATTCATAATGTAGTCAGCACATCGAAAGTCTGTTGTATATTTTATACTCATGAAATAAATAAGCATAAATTACTTGATTTGAATAACATCAAACATAAGTGATTCTAGAGATGGAGCCACACTTCACACTGAAGCAAGCACTCTGGGCTTGTTGATGTTTCACCAAAAGAGAGAAGAATCAGCAAGCTGAAAACAGAAATTCGTATTGTTGGCTTGCAAACAAACACTAGAGAGCTCATAAACGGCATATAAACTGAGACTGGGGACATAACGAAGCTGCAGAGGAGACTTCTGTTGCTACGGAAAATTGTAGGAAAATGAACACAAGTTGCCTGTGCGTGTTCTTTGCAATGTTGGTAAAACAGATGCTGATACTAAGAACCTCCTGTAAGCTTGGCTGCCTGTATTTTCTTATATTTGATATTTTCAGTTCCCTGACCGCAACCAGAATTTCACGGGAAAAAAAATCTTTTTTTTCTGAACTTTTCGTTTTTCTCACCCATAACCTCCTATCTCTAACTACACTGTAAGCATGTAATGATAAGGCTTCTGACTTAAGCCAAACTCAGAAGAGGCACTTTCAGTGTCTTTATCTCTATATTCCATAGGATTCGCATGGCATTCGTCTCCTACAAATATGACACCTAGGCAGTATTCAGAGACTTGTAAATAATTTATTTGTGCTGCAATCAAAGCTTTCAGAGTTTGACAGATACCATAGCTTATCACATCTCTCAGAAGGAGTTTTGATCAATAACAAATATTTTGTCTTCCAGGCACTTATTCYTCGGGTACAGGTTTAATTTGTGGTTCTCTTCCCTGCTGAAATTGGGAAAGGAAACATCCCTTGTAACATGGAGAGGCCTGGTCCTGCTTCAGATTTATGACTATTTCTTTGATTTATAGCAAACTTCAGCCTCAGAATGATATCCCAGTGAAATCAAAGACAGGACACTGCTCTTACAGATGTTTGCAAGCCTGGCCAATCTCTGAGGGGCTTTCAGGCACGGAAAGATGACATTTTTCACCTTCACAAATGGGAGCAGTGTGTGCAAACAAGTCATACCCATTTCTGTGCTGCCCAGGCCTTTGCCTTCGGCTTCCAAAGTGTCCATGGAGCATTAAGACAACTGGTCCTTCCCAGCGCCTTCTTCAATATCACACATATCCCCTTGTACCTCTCCTACAACACTAGGCTTTGGGTTTTGTATTTTTTTTTTAAACTTATAGGAAAAGCCGCTGACCTTAGGAAGGCCGTTGTACTTACTGAGTTCAGCAATGCTCCCCACGCGCGTGGCCAGCAGGGACTGCTCGATGGTCCTTAGCTCCGACTGGCTGAACATCTGCACCTCCCCGGGCTTGTTGGACCTCGCCTGGTCYTTGTGGAGGTTCAGGCTGTCCGGCAGGCAGAGAACACCTACAGCAAATTAAACAGACGGGAAGAATTCAGGCACTAGTACAGAGCCCAAAAGACAGCAGACACTTCTAATGCGGTATTGCAGATGAGTCAGGCTCGCAGAGGTGCCCCTCTAACATCTCTGAAAATCCCCTAGTCACTTCTGTTGGCACCTAGGGATAATTACTACAGAAAGTCCCACCAACGTGCTCAGAGATGAGGTCAACGGGGTCCCAAAGAAAACCCCTAGAAATTACTCTAAGGCCACACTAATTTAATAGAAAACGGTATCTTGGCAACCAAATTATTATAGATTGGTTTTAAAATGAGAAGGCTGTTACATTTACACGCTTCCCCTGCAAGGGGGATCCCGCTGACAATTGCCAAAGCAACRGAGCGGCTCCGACGCTCCAGTGCCACTGATGAGTTTATTGAATTCCTTTTGCAGCTGCGACTCCCGGCGATGGAACCGCTGCAGGCTCCAGCGGCCCACGAGGCCGAAGCCCCCGCAGCAGCGGATTTTGGCGGTGGAGGGGGTAAATAACGCATGGACAGAGGCCATGTCACGTACAAGCCATGACAGCGAAGCCCTCGAGCATGCCCGGGCACACGTTTATTAACCCAAGCCACCGCCGTGCTACAAAACTCAACGTATTTGCAACAGTGAACGCCCCAATATGGCCCTTCGTTAACAGATGCATGAACGTGCAGCGAGGGCAGTGACCCCCAGCAGGTCCACTGCCCCTGTCACCTTCCAGGTGCCCCGGGACACACTCAGGTGCACAGCCAGGCAAGCCTGGGGAATGGCGCCCGTTACCGGCAGCAAAACGGGATCCTACACCTGGCTGTGTGATTCGGAATAACCAGCTTTGGTGCTTCTGTCAAAAAAAAAAAGCCAGACTAGGATAAAAATGGCTTTTAGTGGTCTTTTTGACACACCAGGGAGAGGTATCTTCCCATTTGTTTAGCTTTTCTTCTTCTTTTTCTTCTGCTTTTTTTCCCTCCTCATGAGTCTATTTAGTTTCCGAGCTTGGCACATAAGGGGCCTCTAACTCTACTGGTCAGTAATGGGGCCGAAAGATGTAGTAATATAGGAGGTGCCTGCAGAATGGCTGCCTCAACCCCCTCCGTGCTGTTATCAAACAACTGTCCAAGTATCCCTGCATGGACATTTCTCAGACACGTCCTTAGTCCCATCAACTTGCCCCTTGACTCCCCCTGCACACGTTTCCCTCCGCCTGGTAAGAGAGTTGGATTCAAAAGTTGTATTTGCAGCAGGGACCTAAAAAGCTCAGTCCTGCGGGAAGAGTCCCTTGCTCAAGGCAAAGGGCAGCAGTATGGGCTGGAAACCTGGGGTCTGGCCCCCCATGGCTGCAGAGCACCCACCCATGGCTTGCATGGGTGATCCCGTCCGGCAGCGCGCCCTTCGATGGGATCACCCACGCAAGCTCTACTGAAATACCTGGACAAATGCTCTGTGAGCCCGTTCAAACACTGCACACAGAAGAGCAGCAGCAGCCTTAATCCCTACCCTGGCACCAATCCCAGTGCTGTAGCCTCCAAAAAAAAACAAAAAAAAGTCACATTGGTCAAGAGAGATGAATGTGACTTGTCAGGAAGAGCTCCGGAGGACATCCGACATAACAGCAGAGAAGATGAAATTAAATGCACCGAGGTAGAAGACGTTAAAAAAAAAAAAAAGCAGCAACAACAGATTATTAAACCGGCTTTCAAAATTCTCCTGCGATCATTCAGGGCCTGCCTCGCATCAGCTCTTAGCGAACTAATCACCATTTATATTCCGGAGGGGTATGGAGCTTGAGAAGTACAACTCCCAGGTTTAAAATGCCGGCTTTGCTTGCATATTTTAAGAAGTATTCTCTATAGGAAATCTTTCTAATTTATTCAGACTATTCTTTGGAATTTTAATGGATAGGAATTAAGGCAATATTGGAAGAGGCCTCCCTGCAGAAAACAGGTGTATAATTGACCTAATACTGCAAGAGACTGTTAAACATCAGGAACGGTGTACAAACAAGGTTAGGGCACTTAAAAAGTGAATATCCAACGAGGAAAATACCTTTCTGTTAAGATACACCCTAAATGTGAGAAAACCTCTGTTTTAAGCTACTTTTACAAATAAGATTTAAACGGTTTAATATATGCAGAAGAGATTTGTCGGGTGATCAAAGCCCTGGAATACAGACATTTTATCCTCAACTTTGCCCCTTTGTTCCCATTTCCAGGCATCTTTGCTACAAATAGCCCTGTTGATTAATTACTCTGTTCTTTAGCAAGGGGGGCAAATTATAGGACACGTCATGCCAAAGTTTTTTTTTTTCCSCTTTCTTTTTTATCTGGGGTTTGAGATTAGTCAAGACATGCGACAGCCAAACATCTGATATTTATATGCCAATTTAAAGGCTATAATTGACCGCAGCGGGTGACCGGTGCTGTGTTCGAAGGCTGTTTATAACTCTCATAATTTTGCTGGATCCAAATCTGCTTTTCACTCGTACAGAGAAAAGGGATTCTTCTGCTCAGGCCACCCATTCTGCCAGGTTTCCAGCTTCAGCTGGTTTCCCCAAAAATGAATTTTTAAAAGTCACAAAAAAATGCCTAAAAATGCACGGCTTGATGAACTGTTTTGCCTGTTCTTTCATCCTGCCCTCCCTCGCACCTGAGCGGGAAACGGGCACCAAACCCTGGGATTTGGGGCTGTGCTCCAAATGGGAGCACCGCGACCCACGGAAAAGTCACCCCCTGTCAGTACAGAGCTGTCTCTGGAGGGAGGAAAAGCCCTTGTCTGCTTTYGAAGCTGCTCGTGGCCGAATGGAAACACAAAGAAAATAACTGCAAAAGTTAGTAAAAACGCTCCACTGGGCAATATGATCCAAGTTTTCTCTGCTCAGGCATCTAGCAAGACCTAATGCATGTGTTTTGACTACAAATAAAAATGCCATAGAGATGATAAAACATTTTTTTCCCCCTCACATTTTAGTAGAAATATTTCTTCTTTTGGAAAGACTGCCTGTTTTTCTATATACATATTAATTTACATTCTGGATAGAGGCTAGGAGGTTTTGCTGCTATTGTTATTTTTCTTTAAAGGCTCTACTTTGAGGAGAAAATAATTTAAAGCATCTTTGACATCCCTTTCTTATCAGGCAAATGTAAATATCTGTGGAAAATAGTTTATATTCCTACTGTAAAAAATAGCTGGATTCCATTAAGTTTGTAGAAATTAAGGGTGCAGGACAGATACCAGACAAACTGCTTTACAAAACGAACTGAAAATCACACTTAGGTCTAAATAGTCTCCAAAATGTGGTACTGCAAAGTGCTCCAGTGAACACCAGCACGSCCAAAAAAAGACTACATTTAGGGGCAGGAATTCATTGGATCCTCCCACCCATTTGATTTCTTCCACAGTGGCATGGGACTAACACAACTTCAAGTCCAATCTCCAGCTCTAAAAAAATCATGTGAGCTTCAAGAGAGACCACAAGGCATCCAAATGAAAATTCCCCTTCTAAAATCGCACATACCAAACTACTTTCCAGCACCGCAGAGTAAGCTTGAGATCTACAGCACAATGCCTTTCAGAAAGAAAGCAAAAGAACAAAAATGCTGCCAAGTATGTTTGCAATAACCATACACTTCATGGGGTGAGGATGGAACACCTGACATTCCCACATGTGGAAAAATTCTTTCCTGACCCTGTGTTTAGTAGAGAATTACAACACCCATGATCCACCATCCACAGCCCACAACAGATTTTTAAATACAGCCTGATACAGCGTCCCAACACAGACATGCAAGAGCTGGTCACCTCAAGGTGACAAAAACCTTCACGTACATATTCAAACTTGAGAAGAAACCCATTGGCCTCTGCTGTTTGAAGCTACCTGCACTGTGGCTCCTTGGCTCAACCTGTCAACCTGACAGGCAAGGCAGATGGAAAAGCTCCTCACTTCTCTTTACAGAAATTAGACTGTGGGGGAAAAAAAGCCACCTTAATGCTAATTTCATCAACCAGTGCTCTTTCAGTTAACTGAAGACCTGGAAAGTATTCAAGGCAAGGAGTGCTCACTGTCTTCTTTCCACACATTCCAACCCAGTTAAATAATAGGGAGTGCCTTAGGATGGAGAGAATAAAAAGTGTTTGGGAAAGTTAGAAGGTGATATAAAATTTCCAGAATTAAGCCCTAGAGCAGGCAAAGTAGCCCAAATGAGTAGAACAGGGCAAGACACTGAGACATTAAGAAGGATCACCAGCTTTTCATTTAGCTTCAAGATGCTGGCATAAAGAAGGTAAGGTAAAATTCATTTCCATTTCATAAATGGGGCAAAAGTAAGCCACAAGAAAGCTTAGTAACAAATTCAAGGTGCAATAAAAAGTGTTAAGAGGAAAGCAGAAAGAGAACATAACGCCTCTAGTTATGCAGTATAACCACAAGAGATCACCCTTTCTCTCCTGCAGAAGAAACTCAGCAGAAGATGCTTAAAAATGAAAGAACAAGGAGCCTAAGAAATCTGCCAAGAAAATAATCAATAGCAGTACCCACTGATGTATGAAAAATAGAAGTTGTACAAGCTCCATAGATTCTGGTTTCTTACCTGCTGGAACTTCCCTTCCAGAAGAACTGCAGAGAACAGTCATCTGAGTCTATGCAAGTGTAGCTGTTTATTTTATTTGGCCACGTTTGGAGGTTTTGTCCTAGCAGTTTTATCTCTGGCTCCTTGCAATTGGAAATTTTAGTAACTGTGTATCTGCAGTACAGCCTTTTTTTCCCCAAAAGATGTATGTTTGTTTTCAGGGCAGTATCGCAGCTGAGGAGGATTAGATTTCATCAAGAGCCAGAATGCATGATCATCGTCCCCAGCACAGTACCTCTGTGAGATATTAGAACAGATGTTATAGGACAACAAGATAACAGAATTATATCAGAAAATGCTGTGATGACATATTTTCACGTAAGGAGCTTGTTAGCATAGTGCACTCTACTTAATTGGGATGTTCTCCTTATTAGGATCCTTCAAAGGCAATCGGTTTAGCCTAATGATAATGAGTGGCAATCACTGTTGCTTAAAGTGGCCAAGGAGTAACAACAATTCAAGTAAATGAGGATATACTCAGCTAGTAGCAAGTAGTTAAGTGGCGTACAACCAAGCGGAACACAGGATGAATCTGATTGTTTTAAAAGGAAAACAAAGAAATATCAGAAGATCAGACCACACAGATGCTGCTAAACATAGAAACTAAACTTCTGAATCAAAAGCTACAGCTACACATCTATTTTGTGTATTAGGATATATAGAGAGCAAAATCTTGGTCTCACAAAAATCARCCACAGAACTACAAAATCCTCGAAACAACACGTAGTTTAGTGAACACGAAGCAAGCTGGCCTGCAAGCCAGAGTAGTCCAGGGGAGTCATCTCCTCCTGTTTATCCCTGGCCCTTCCCGCTACGGGCAGTGCCAGTGCCCCTCMGAGCCGTGGCGATGCTGCTGCCAGCTGAGGAACAGCAGACACGGCRCCTTGTTGCCTTCACAGAGCAGACACGCGCCGAGCCCATGGCAAGCTGCCTGCAGCACAATGGCTACATCCCCCTTCCTCTCCCTCACGGGGGTACCCGGGAGCACCAGGCTCCGTTACCCATCCCTGATTCTCACAAAACTTGCAGGAACTTAGGTAGGCACAAGAGCACCTTGCACCACCCTTCCTCCAAAGCAGGCTGCAGCTGGCCAGTAATTCAGAAGTAAGGAAGGGGACAGACAAATAGGACAACTGCTCAAGCTTTTGTTTCCTTAGGAAAGGAAAGAACAACAAATTGTCTTTTAGAGATAGCAGAGCCATGTAACATACACAATCACAGAATCATCGAGGTTGGAAGGGACCCCTGCACCCCATCTAGTTCAACCCCACTGCACAAGCAAGGCCACCGACAGCACATGGCACAGGACAGTGTCCACGTGGGCTATGAGAATATCTCCAGGGAAGGAGAATATAAGAACTGAAGTCTTCATGGAGTTATTCCGCTTCCACATATTGAAATGAAAAATTACTGTGCTACCACTGTTGTCTTACCTAGCTCACCCAACCCCAGAAATCCAACCACTGTAACGTCGGTCTGCAGGAAAGGTGAGGGAGAAGCAGAACTGGATGGCACCTCTGCTTGGAGGACAGTGGCTCTCCCCTGAGAGACATCTCTCTCCTTGGTGACTTTTTATTGACTTAACAACAGGAAAAAACACTCAATAGCATGTTCTGATCGACAACATTATTCCACTCGCAGTGTCCATAAAGGCTCAGTGCTAGTGGGGACTTTTTTTGGCWCAGAGATGTGTGAGATGACAGGGTGCGTTTATTTAATACGCAGTCCCCTCAAGCTCAAGATTACCCTCTCCTAAGCTGTACTGCCCTGGAAGCGGTGATTTGGAGGAGATTTTCTATTGCACTATTTGACAGGAGGCATCCAGATAAATAAAGGAAAAAATACATATACCAGTATCATCTTCCTTCCCTACCAAATGCAAATTAAGAAAAATACACGCTGCTCTCAGCGTCTCAATAGCAGCAAGAAGTTGATAGATTGTGGGAAATCTGGAGAAGGGAAAACAGGATGATAAATGCGTTGGCAAGTGCCGGATAGTGAGGAAAGCTTCTAACTAGTTGTGTTTGGAGAGCACACAGCTGCAAGTGCTGCAAGGCGGCAGCCGCACGCAAAAGCGGGATGGATGAGCACCGGTGTGAATATGGATGCTGGAAATACAGACATGAAACTAGTATTGGTTAGTACTGATACACCAAGAATGGATCTGGCTGAAAAGAGGCACTGTCCCCAGACGATGAGGCTATTACATGGCGAGTCAGTAGAAGGGTTGGACTTTGAGTCACTAACATGACAAAGAATGAGTTCACAGCTTTTTCTTTTGGGGAAAAAAAATAAAAAAAAAAGGCAGCTTCTAGCAGCAGAACAAAAGCCCTCAGTGATTCACAGCTTAATACTCTTTCCTAGAATCTGAAATTTCCTTTAGCCATTACTGTCAATCTCCCTAGATGACCAGCCACGACAGATGAGTTCCTGTCCAGCAGCCCTCATGTGGGCTCCCAGAAGAGCCCAACTCCGACAAAACGCTGTCTTTTCTAACCGAGCAAATATTCATAAAGGCAGCACCAGCAACGAATTAAGCATTGCAGTCTAGGCATATACTCAAGTCCTTTCTTTATGAACTCTCCTGCAGTTTCTTGCAATATGACCATTTTGGACTTGCCGAGAAATGATGGACGGTTTCAATTGCAAACGGACAACCCCATGACCCTCTGTCTTGCTCCTCCTTACTCAACACAGAGCCCCTTTCTGTGAGATCTGCTCTCCTGACAGGTTTTGCCCCAGCTCCTGCAGCTGGATTAWAGCAGTATAAAATTCTTGAGATAACAACCTTCTTTCTGCTGCTTCCTCCRTGCACCACCATTCACGTGGCTGAGGCACTACCTCTGAAGGTCTAAAACCTTCAGCAGGCTGGAGACATCATGTCCACTGCTGAGCAGTTGCCCTGAGTGTTATACAATATACATGGCAAGAGTGGTTAGTGCACCTTAAAAATACCTGGTGTGTTTGCTTCAGTGTTTGCAGAGATTAGTATGCTTTTTGCAGAAGGGATCATTTGCCAAGGTTCAAAGTTTCACACTTTTGAACACCGCCTTATGCAAAACCCATGAGTAATGCCTAACAGAGCCAACAGTCAGGGCTCATACTGAGCACAGGACATTCCCAAACAGTTACCAACCATATATCCTTCACATGTCACCAGCAGGTACGATGTGAGCAGTTGAAATGCGATCCTGAAGAGTGGGATGAAGCTTCTGTGGTGCCCAGATGCTCATTGCGTGGCACTTGGGATCCAGCTACGTTTTCCTCCAACTGTGCTCAAGGGAACTACAGCTGCTGAAACATCTAGCCTTACAGGGGTGGGGTCACTGGATGACTGCAACATGACATTTGTTGTTTGATTTCTAAGTCACCCTCCATGAAGGCATTAGGCCTTGTCTGAGAAAGAGCTACAACTGCATTTAAAATTACAGCAAAACCGATTGCTATCTTTCAGCTTAAAAGCCAAAATCATGCTCCCTGCAAGCGTGTGGAGCACAGCACCATACCTCGGGGGGAAATGCTGGCATGACTCCCATCACCTCCRCCAGGGTCGGGAGTTCAGCCCTGGGGCTAAGAGTTTGGGGTAAGCAGGAGCATGCGGAGCCCACAGTGAAGGTTGAGTAATTAGAAGCTCCTTTCAAGTGTTTGCACAGATGAGTATCAGATGAGCCACCCCACCCACGCACTGAAAGCCCACACGTAAGTGAAGAGCGGGGAGACCTTCAGAAACGCCCCCTGCTATTTATTTATGGGCTCCCAGGCAGTTCTGCAGCACCGGAGCTCCCATATGGATGGGGTAACCTCTGCAGGTCCTTCAACCTGGGCTTCGATGGCTTTTCACTGCAGACCTAATGCCAAGAATTCGCTTGGAAACTTGACTGCCTGGGAAGCCTGGATCCCAGCCATATGAGTGTCCCTTCCCAAAGCAGCCTCTACATTGTTTAAGAGTTTCCACTTGGCTTACTACACAGAAATTACTTGTTAATGCCGGGCGCTTCATGATCCAGGTCTTTGATATAGATACCTACAACAATAAATCAGGGCTGACCTGTAGGGGTTAGCCTATATATAGAGAAAGAGATGGTAAAATCATTAGAGAATAAAAACTTACAAGAAGAAAAGTCAGATTATATCCCCAGAACAGTTTCATGATGGACTGCCATGCAGATTGGCTGGCGAAGCCCTCTGCAGACCATTCAAATCCTACAAAAGTGATGGACATGCTCTTTCCTCTCCCAGCTATGAACAAAGTCAACATGAGTTGACTATGTTCAGCTGCCTGAGCATATCAGAGGGCTACTAAAGAGTCTTAAAGTCTACTTTACAAAGGTGTAATTTGTTCCCTTTGATCCTTGAAGGATATCTATTTGTATGGTCCAAATTTTTAGATATACAGTTTTATTCCTAAAACACCTAATTCATTTTCTGAAAATGATGCCCTCAATTATTCTTTCCAGGGASAAAAAGCTGCACATTATTCTCAGGGGGGGTAAAGGTCAAACCTTATCTTTTCTTTTTATGCCAAATATTCAGATCTGAACATCTGCATTATTAATCTCTTTCACTTCTTCACTCAGACAGCCACACATAGAGCTGCACATCCACCAAAAAAACTGCAGCAAAGGAAGGTTATTAAGCACTCAAAGGTTGGGTCACCCCGTAGCTTTTTAATTCAGGTCTCACATGAGTTTTCATTACAAGGCAACCTGTAGCTGCACATCTGCATGTTTGCTACTCCATCACACCCTCCAAGCACACCCAAACGACCGCGTTTGGTGAAGAAACAGCTACGCGGCGATGCAGTCTTTCCACTCAGTGCCGTCTTTGGCACCACGTGGACATAAGGTGTCATCCATCCTCTGCTCTGAGCGCACACAGATCCCTTCCCTGCTACTCYGTGCTCAACCCGAGGCCTCCTGTACGCGTCCAGCACGGTCTGCACTGCCCCGTGAGCACTGGGCAGCAGCAGCAGCCGTGCGCGAGCCCTCCTTGGGGCTTCCCAATAAACGAGCACCGGGACTTAACAGGAAAACAAGCTGTGAAGCACTATGGGTTCTCTATTATTTTTTCCACCCGTAGCCTCAGTTTTGGAAATGGCTGAGCCAATTTGGCTAAAAATGTATTTTTACATCAGCTGGAAGGAAATGTCTGCCCTAGAAAAAGTTAAATGCAGTTGGTCAGAGTGTGGAAAATATGACCGAATGAAATCAGGGGCGTGTAATGATAAACCCCAGGTAGCCCTAACAGCAGCCCATGCTAACTGCTTCACCTATTTTATCTCTTCTGCTGAATTTATTTAGCCTTTTTCCTTTGAGGGAGGCTGAAAGAATCCAAATGATATTTTAAAACATCTAGGAACTACTTCAATAAAGCAGCATTACATAACAGATAAGCTGACTGAAGAACAATACAGACTGCAAAGGACATTGAGACCGCACATAAATCTCAGAAAAGGATTCAAGTCAAAACTCCAGGCAAAAAGAATCCTCAAATAATAAAATACTTTAAGGTAAACTCTTCGCCTGACTCCATCTTCTTAACGGTCCAATAAGCCCCATGCCAGTCTCTCGGATGCATGTCCAAAGCAGCCAGTTCATGCTCTCTTCCCTCATTCCACTCGCATGCAGAGCAGGGTTTCATTTTCCATGGGCCGAGATCATGGCAGTGAACTGATGCTCTCAGCTCTCTGGGACTGACTCCTCGGGGTCCTTTCCAAGGACTACAACTGAAATATGTCTAATCCTTTAATTGTGAATATCATATTGTACCCGGAACTCACCAACCCTGGAGATACTTGATAGACATTGTTGAAATTGGCTTTTACCATAAGCTGAAGTTGCACCTATTCTAATCTCTTGCTCTATGGATAAGCACAACAAAATGTTGTCCAGCTTACATTTTTTAATATTATCAGTGATATGAACCACAGGGAATTATAAAAGTTACAAAATTTTGAGGATAAAATAGTTTAAAAAGACTGATTTACTGAAAGAATTSTATTCTCACAGAACTCTATCCTGAGAGAATTATTATTTTTTAAAATAAAAACACACCATGAAGTATTAATTGCAGCGCACACACTGTAAGACCTACAGGAATTCTGAGCAAGTTTTCGCTGTTTCAACCATATGTCATGAGGAATGTCAACAAGGAGAGAATAAAAAAAAATCTAAATTATAACTAATGATTTTAATTCCATTATAGTAAAAAGGCGAGTTCCCTAACCTAATCATTTGAATGTTCGTGGCCTCCAACCCTGATCAGACAATGCACTGCCATTCACTTGCCCCCAGAGACCATTACAGGTCAAGAGTGATCTCTGGGCTTCATTAAGAAATTAAACAGAGTTCATATATATGTAATCTTTAAGCAGGAAAGTAACTCTTAACTTCTTGTTGAACTTGAATGACTCTTGGACTTGATTGTGCAACCAGATGCTGGCAGTGCCACCTGCACATACATTCACCTTGGTCTGGCGCCAACAGTCAAAAATGCCAAGACTAAGGTAAAAAGCTGTTGTCCTTCATAATCATCACGGGGCAGGCTCTGTATTGCAATGCCTGTCCCCTTTTTGTTTATTCATCTCAAGGTAGCTGTTCATAGGACCCAATTCTTTTCCTAAGTGAGCTCTGTTGACGCTGTGGGAAATTGGTGTATGGGCATCTGACGTCTCATGAACACATCAAAGAACTCCAGTGCATCAACATGAAATACCATATTAAGTAAAACAATGCACTTTCTGATGTTGCTGTTGCTTTCCAAGCTTAGTTTTACTGCACTCAGACAAAAATAGACTGTCAATCTAAGAACCGACTTACTGGCAGGCAAAGCTGAACCGAACACTGTTTTCCCTTGTATAAAAGGGACAGTACTTGAAAGACATCTTGCATGTGGGTCATCTTATTGACATGAGATTTGCCTAAAGAAGAAAGAGGGCTCTTCTCACCCAAATTCCTTGGGTTAATCGGGTACCAATGTGACTGATCTGCACACTAAAAATAACTTGTTGAGTCAGAAAGCTGTTTCTAACCGCTTCAGAAGTGTAATCAACTACCCTGCTCCCTATCTCCTGCAGTGGGAGCCCAGTGTAATGACAATATTCCAAAATATGCAGGTCGCCACAAATATGGCTGCACCGAGCAAAGCCTTCAGTATGAGGCCTGAAAACTGGATTTCATGAAGTGGTATTGTGAAGAAAAAAGTAAAACATGGAAATTATTGTTTGGGATATTTCCAGAAACGCAACTCAGAATTTAAACTTTTAAAACATTCTTGAGATGGCTTCAAAATCATGGGAAATATGCAGGAGGAAGCAATGGCTTTCACGTCCAAGCAGAAATACAATTACAGTGTCCTTGGGACACATAGCTGAAGAGTCAGCATAAACCAATATGATGCAGACAAGAGARATGAGGAGCTACTGAACTGTGGTCTATCAACACGACTCACAAGATTAATACAAGCAGCTGTAGAGCAGGAAAACAATAAAAACGTAAATGATGAAAAGTAATTCTCATGCTAAGACGCTCTGCATGTGTCTGAGGAATGTAAAGACAGCTGAGATTGCAATAGGGTTCATATAGTCTACTCTCCTCTTACATGTTTTTAGTTAATAGTAACTGACTGGCAGACATCATTTTGACATCCAACCCATTTTAACTACACGGAAAACATTAAGTTACTTCAGGAGCTTTAAAAATAAGGAGACCAACCAAGAAATCTTTCTGGAGCTAAGAGAGAAGAGACATTCAAAATACATGAAACCAAAGCACAGGAATACTAAGGATCTTGGCAACAGCCAGAACCTACAGGTCCTAAATGAAAGGGAACAGGAGAGATGGACTTAGACAAAAACAAATACATTTTTGATGCCCCTCGACAACAGCACTTCACCTACTTCATGAGGAACCCTCCTGGACGTGGCAAACCCAGCCTGCACCAGCACCACCGCAGCGCATCCTCCTCGGCTGCTGCAGAGGAAGCGCGCAGGCAGACGTGTGGAGCCCACGAGCACGAACCACGCTGTGCATCCCCATCTGGCATTTTGTGTGTCAGGGACAGCTACTTGGCCTGGCTTTCCTCTGAAAAGGAGGAGGCTTTCCTTCTGCAGAGGAAGAAATGCCTGCCTCAAAAAAACCCCAAAATCCTATCCACCTCCTCTTTCCTCCCCAGAAAGGGTGCAAGTTGCCAAAAGCCAGGTCACATAGTTGGTGCATTGAGCTGCCATGTTCATATAGTGATGATCCTAATGCAGAACAACACGAGAACTGGGTTCCCTGATCCATTTTCCAGCTTTCTGCAGTAAGACTTTCCTCGTCTTAGCAGCCTTAAGATGGACAGGAGAGACACCCACACCTCCGGCTCTACCTTTGCTTGCTATAAGACAACACAAGCGTGTCCACACGGAAGTAAACCAGTGATCCAGCTTGTAAAAAGAGAGGCCCGTGGGACAGGCAGGACACGCTGCCGCCCCGCGGGCGGCCGAGGCCCTGCCGYGTGGACGTGCAAGGCGACCCCTCAAGCGGGCAGGCGCTGCTGCTCGGGGCGGCCCGAGGAGGCCCCATGAGCCGCCTGCCCCTGGCCACAGCCTCCCTTGGCCACAGCTCCCCGGGCTATACACAMGCATTCGACAAGGCTCTTTCTTATCCAGTTCCCTCGTGGCGGCTTATTCGGGCTCCCATCAAAACTCGTCGTGGTTTCAGCTCCAGCCTGCACTCCGAGGGCCGAGAGCAGCAGGAGCGCATGGGAAAGCAGCACGAGCAAACCCTGCAGCGAGAGAGATGCCGGAGCCTGTGAGAACAGGCCGCTCTCCTTCCTGCCGTCGCGGCACACGGGATGCGTGTACGTGATGTTTAGGCAGCTTGAGGTGCTGCGGTTTGCAGGCTGTGGTTGTGATCGCGTGCAGGAACAGCCGGGCGGGTTTAGCCAGCCTCAGTTTCCCTCTGCACAGCGCTGGGGAGCGCGGCTTTGGGATGCTGGCTGAATATTAGCTGCACACGCTCGTGCTCCTCCTTTGCCTTCGCAAAGCCCTTAGCACAAACCCTGGCCTGCTGTGGGTTGAAGGGCTGGGGTTGCTTTATTGCTCTTGCAAGATGACGCCCGCAAAGTGAGATGCATTATTGTAATAAAGGAAACAACAGTTAGCAAGACAGCTAGAACTTTATTTCCAATATATACCACCCAAGCCATTAGCAAATATTAGGGGATTCATCTCCCTCAAACCTTTCCAATGTGTGGGGGGGGAATATTAAGCCTCTGTTAGTTTACGCAATTAAGGCAGAAAATTTTAAATCTGTCACCCTGACAGGGA
Source organism: Nothoprocta perdicaria (assembly GCF_003342845.1). Classification (NCBI taxonomy): domain Eukaryota; kingdom Metazoa; phylum Chordata; class Aves; order Tinamiformes; family Tinamidae; genus Nothoprocta; species Nothoprocta perdicaria. The sequence continues at coordinate 1,259,484 of NW_020456154.1, read as the reverse complement.
GAAGAGGTATCAGTATCTGCAGCGAAACCGGGATGCAGACATTGCTCGCTCTTAACTCACCAAGACCAACCTCCTTCCCTGTAACGCGCGACAGAAAGGGCAGCCCAGAAGTGGGAGAGAGGCTCTCCTGGGGCAGTCGGCAGACACGGCCAGCGACGGAGGCTGAACGATACAAACACCAAAGGCAAAGATACACCTCACAAATGCTTTAAAGCATGGATTTGTAAAGGGAGCTATGTTCTATCTTGATGCCATACAGAGAGGTGTCACACTTGGTATGTATGCTGACACCAGGGATATTGCTGCTTATTTATACCACCAAGAGGATCCAGAATTAGGCAAGAAAATTCTGCCCTCCCCCCCCCCCCCCCCCCCAAAAAAAAACCACTATTCATGATGAAAAATCAAGAGTGCGCCGTGCAGCAGTAACAGGTAGATAAAGAAACATTGTCCTCTTTGGGACCTTCTCCCTTACCCCAGCATGAGGACCAYGCCCTGCAGCCAGAGCTGGTTCCACACAACACACCTGGGAAAGGAGCTGGGGTCAGGACTTGTCATTCCCCCTGACCATTTGCCATAATGTCCACGTGAGCTCAAACAAGCCCCCCGGACCCTCTCCTGCCCCAAGTTATTCCCTGTGCTCATTGGGGAAGCCACAAGGTCTTGCTCAAATGACTCCTGAAAGGCACCTTGAGCGCTGCCGATGAAAAGTGGCCCATTACAAAAGCAGTCTCCGGAGGAGGTTTATTAACAAACTGCCTCTCAAAAAGACTCAGGGCAGACGGAAAGCTGGAAAGCTTAAACACAGTGGCCTGTTTAAGAGCATGGCCTGCGTGACAGCGAGGTGAGCTCTGTCGCTTGGGCACGTTTCAATCCCGTGACACAGCGGTGAAAATGAAGCGCTCTTAAAAAAAATATTCCCCTCACCCAGCGCCAACGTGGAGGTTAATAAATCCAGATGTGCAGTATTTCAGCTCTCAGGACTGTGCCTTGTTCGAAAAAAAAAAAGAAAAAAAGAAAGAAAAATGTGAGGAGGAAAGCACACTTTATATTCATTAAAGAGCTCCCAGGACCGAACAGCCTATCTGAGAGCTGAAGGAAAGAATGAAAAAAAAAAAATACAAAGTGCTGGTGTTTCAAATCACACAGAGCAAATACTCAAGGGCAGTGAAATGTTATGAAGTAGCTTAGGGGAACTGTTTAACAGGCTCAAAGACACTTTTAAACATTGCATTATTGGGAAATTCAAATGCCAAAAACCCCTAATGCTTGCTTAAAAATAAACACAACTCAAAGAGCAAAACTGGAGCTCCTGTATGTGCTGATTTCTTTCTACAGCTTTCAGCGTACGCTCTGTCTAGTCAGGGCGTCAAACTTATCTCTTCAAACATGAAAAGAAAAAAAGGAAATTACACTTTGTGAGTGCCAACGTTCTCAAGAAWGAAACGTAATTCCAAGAGCTGGGGCAGCATCGAACATGCAGGGGCTTTTACCCAACTCCTCCTCTCTGGTTCCTAACTGCATCCTCACCCGTATCTTGGCCATTCAATCTGCGATACCTAGTAGCACCTTTCATAGATTTACAGGCTTTTAGATCTATCACAGCCTTCTGCTTTTCTGCAGTCTCTGGTGGAAAAAGCAAATGATAAAGAAAAATGCCTAAGSAAAGCGTGTGCAGGCTGCCAGCGAAAGGAAAGACACATTGGAAATAACTCAGCCCTTGAAAAAAACAATCAGTATTGACAGAGTTGATAAAATTATGAAGTACTAGAAAACTCATGAAAGAGGAGGGCAACAGACTCAGGACAAGGCAGCATTCTGTCTTGGCTTTGCTCATTATTGTGCAGTTACTTCTGCTTTAATACTGATTTGCAGAAGGGGCGCAGGGATGAGCGCGCTGGAACATCGGGCTGTGGGATGAGCAGCTTCGGGACAGGGAGCTCGTGAGCCCCTCTGCTTTGCAAAAGGAAGTTAATCCTGATTAAGAGCATGCTTGGAGTATGAGCAGCACATTGAACAGAGAATTGAATCGGAATTGAACAGAGGTGAATGCTCACGCAAATTATTCTGGTTTCAAATTTAATATGCAATGGATTTGGAATGTGGAGGTTTGATGTCAGCATCTCCATTTTCCAAGGAATAGAAGCCCATGGCTTGAGTCTCTTCTCTATATGACATGCTTTAAAAGAAGGAAAACAGGAAGAGTGAGAACATCTATTACTCTTAAGAGAAAGTTCAACAAAATTGCGAAAGGACAGTGATAAATGACCCGAACTCAGCCATTAAGTGGAATATTCTTAAACAGATGAAGGCCACAAGAAACGGGTTTCAGACAAGACAAAATTCATACAGATCAAAGGTTGGGGAGGGGGCTTTTTTATTTGCCAGCTCATCTGTTTTTTGGTTTTTAGACATTTAAAATAATGTACCAGACTAAGCTCTCCATCATTACAGTGAAAAATGAGGAGTAATGCCAGTAATGGGAGACTACCACTGTGCAAAATAGCCTAAATGGAAATTCTGTTGCTTCTTCTTTTCTGGGGGTATAACTAGACCTAATCAGAAGCTTACTAACAACTTACTTCCAAAGCCCAAAGGATGCCAGCAGAGCTGGAAAACAYGCAGCCCGGGCAAAATAAGCCTTCTTGCCCTATGACAGAAAGTACTTCTCTCTGCAAAGCTGTTGTTTAACAATCCCAGCTGAAAACACAGGTGGATAACAAGCACTTACAAATTATTTAACCTAAAATTCACGCTGGGGTTTGTTAGCCTTTGCTGGAAGGGACATTTGGCACCCAAACCTGCTCGCAATGACAAGCGGGCTCAGCAGTGGGCATTCCCAATAACACCAAATGGAGGCCGGCAACGTTTTCCCTGACAAGCTTTAAAATGAATTTTGTCAGTATGTTTCTTGGATGCTTTTCTCTGTCAAAAACTTTTGTTTATCAAGCTCAGGGAAATCATTTTGGTGAACAACATGAAAGAACAAATACCCAGGAAAACCTTAAAGAAAGAGGGAGCGAATAATGTGACCTGAAAGATCATGTGTTGACCAGATTTGCACTGTAATAATCACTGAGGAAAGCACTGAATGGCAAAATTCCCTCGTCATAAACTTTAGAGATTTCAAGAAAGTAATTGCTGGCTTCCGTCACTGTTCACTCTGGAACATCTTGAAGCGTGAGGCTTGCCAACAAAAATAATTACATCATCAAGGCTTTATATCGGGCTGCAGCTTGAATACTTGAGGCAAATGCAGACTCGAGCACGCGGTGCAACGTAAAGGCTGGTGTCAGATCAGCAGGAATTTGCTCACTTCTGTAGCTGGGCACTGCAGTCAACTTTTTGCTGGGAAAACAAATGTGAAAGGTAACGATATACGGCTGAGCACCACGGCCCTGGAAAATCCAGATATTGCTTATGTCCCGAGCCCTCCAAGTGTTCCTCAGCCAAAACGCCACGTCTGATAAAGGGCAGCAATTTGATCTAGCGCTGAAGGAAGACAGGGCGAGCTGGCTGCTAGGAAGGGAAAAATGTAATTAGAGCACAACCTCCATCTTACAAGAAGTGATGCCGTTTACACAGTAATTGGCCATAATTCACAGCCTATTGGGATAATGTCACAAACTGAAGGGACGGCAGTTCTGCTCGGCATCTTAAATGAGATTCATCCATTAAGAATTACCTGCAGCTCAAACGCCGAGCTACGAGGCTTCAGCTGGAAACGTTATTCCTACCTTGGTACACAGACGGAAGGGCTRCGACTCCATCAAAGGTGCAGAGACAAGTGCCAGCAGAAGCAAGGCAATCAGAAAATCCTGGGTGTTTCATTAATTTAATTGAGAGGAACAGCAGAGATGTGCTCCAAAGAAGGCTCTGATCTGTACAGCTATCGCTAGAAAAGGCGCTGGAAATACTTGCCTAGTGTGTTTGGCGTGGAACTGGAGCAGGAGGAGGTGGAAACAAAAATAACCCTGAAGAACAGGAAAGGACACGGGAGGTTTTACAAAGCCCAGATGCTTCTCTCGGGGTGGATTTTCCTTATCTTCAGCTGCACTAAATGCTGGCCCAAGGAATACAGCCCCCCAAAGCAGCAGCTTCACATCGACCCTCCGGGCAGAGGTGGTGGCTGCTCACGTACCCCCACTGGCAGCAGGACCCCGGATTCATCCCACGCTGTAGGGTCCTGCCCCGGCTACGCCTGTTCTCTCACACGTGCAGAAAGGCAGCCCAGCGTGCAACGCTCGCAGGCTGTTCCACCCACAGCCAAACTGCCCACCAGCAAGGACGCAGGGGAACGGCAATAAATCTGCATAAAACTCYGATCTTCACTGAGCTAAAGGTTTTATAGCCCCGTGCTGGGAAACTCAGGGATATTTTAAAAGTCACTGCTCGAAAGACGTGGACCTTACCTCTGGAAGTGAGGTGATATGTCAGGGAATTCCCTCTTTCTGTTCTTGTAACATTAATGTTTCTATAAATGTTTTAATAGACATACTATCTGTCATTKTAGATTTATAAATTATAAAGGCCCATTTTTAGAAAAGGAGCAGATAAAGTGTTTAACGAAATGCTAATCCCCATCCCGAATCACAAATGTAACCTTATTTAAACTAATTTCTATCTTATAATATATAATATCTTATAATATACTGGATCTACTAGCAAACYATTAACATTTAAATGACCAGTGTGAGTATGAGCTGGATTAGAATTAAACCTCACAATCCAATAATACATGGCTGACAAAACTGCATGTATTTATCTGAAAAGCACAAAAACATATGCAGGAAAATGATTTTACTTATAAATGAAAACTTTTGGTGTGATAACTCAGATAAATCACAATGCATTTCACACACATCACAATCAGAAAATGTGATACATGTTTTTGGAAAACTTAATTGTATACCAAAACACACTAAAGGAAAGCAAAGGTCACAATGTAAAACATTCTAAAATGAGGAAACACCAGAATTAAATTTACTACCTTAATTTTATTCCCACGTGGTTCACTTACATGACTGCATTTTTTTTTCCCACAAAACTGGCAAGAGACCCACAAAAACTAATGAAAAGTTGGAAAGAAAGAAGAAGTGCAAAAGACTGGCATGATCAGTCCATGATTGTAGAGAAAAAACATATTAACAAAAGCAAACAAAATTCAAGTGTCACCTGAATTCCCTTGATCTTGCATCTAGATTGAGGTCTTAAAATTGACATGTTGGGTTTTCCAGTGCATGGTTGGCTACTGTTTCTCTGGCTGAACATCTACAGAGCAGTAATTTCTCTCGGGAGCAAAGAAACAGGTAGCATTCCAGGGAGCAGGGAAACAAGGGACAAATTTGCTTCTTGAAACACTGCTCCACAGTGCCCAAGTTTCCTTCCCCTTAAGTAGGGCAGCTGACAACCAAGTAAAAGCCCAAAAAGAAGCATACGAAAGATATAGATCTCACCCTTTATTTGCTGGGCTTCAAAATGGTAGCTCCTCATTAGAGGAACATCTCATTAAATAACCCATCTGGGTCAACATACAGGCGCCTCGCTTTAACAGGCAGCACAAAACCCTTGACAACTCCGGGACTGTTCACGTCCAAGAGCTTTTCTTTTTGCTGCACCGAGCAAAGATCTGCCTGGCGTCTCTAAGGACTCTGACAGCAAGAAGGTTAGAAACCTTCAGTTTGCTCTCTGTATCATTAAATCTCCAATGGCAAGTCCAGCCTTTCATTAGCACTGTKGTTAATGCTTCCTAGCTACTATAAATTCTGTTGCTCAAATCGCTTGTTCCAGCTCTACTGCTAAAATTCTCCCAAACAGGTTTCCGACATCTTCTAATTGCAGGTAGGAAAAAGCTTGCATTATCGTGCRCTTCTTTAACAGCAGCTTTGCAAAGCACAGCAAGCTCATGTTCTGAGGGCCAGGTTCATCAATAGTATAACATGATGGGCATTAAGACATTGCAGTCATTTTTTTTTAACCACCTAAAAATTGTGTGTAGGTCCATCCATTCTCAAAATCTCATGCCATTCACCTGAGGTCACAAACATGACATTACTAATTTGAGACTTGCATCTGAATCCTTAACACCAGTTCTTTGGGTGTTTAATAGTCCTCTCTGATCTTCCCAGAGCATCAATAGGGTAAACGTCACCCCAGAGCATCCATGGATGAACAAATCAAGAAAACTGCAAAAATAGCTAATAGCACAACAGTTCCTTATGGATGCTACTGGAGCGTGCACGTAGTAAACAAACAGCCCAGGTGTGAGAAACACTGTTGATTTAAGGCATGGAATAAAAGCAGTTTGCACAATTTCTGRGTGATGCGACAGCAGGTTGCTGCTACAACGCAGGCGTGCTTGAAATGGGATATCAAAAAAGCCAAACCTGCCACCAAAAGCTTTGAAAGCAGGAACAAAACAACACTTACCGGAGCAGACATGGAGGCAGGATTTCAATTTTTGTTTGCGATTCAAAGGGATGTTAATAAAGCCATGCATTAACACATTAAAAAAGAAAAAGAAAAGAAAAAGCTTTATATCTTAGCAAGTGTGCATTTGAAAATTAAAGGAAAAGAAAGGCAAGATAAAATAAGGGTCACTGTGCAGCTCCTTGGAGAAGGGGAATGATTTCACTAGGAGGGGAGCAAGAAGGACCAGGAAGAGCTCAGCCTCACAGAGAAGGACGCCCATCACTGGGCTTTCTGCCCCACAGGTGGGGACAAATAGACAAGGGCAGAGGGATCTTTCCTCCCTCCAGACGGAGAGACTCTGCCAGCAGATACCCACCACGTGCTCCTTAACCATACACATCCCTAAATCCCCATCTTCGTGCAACCCTTTCCCGAATACATGCAGCATCACACCTGGGAAGCACCTCGTTAACATCCGAAGCAAGAGGAAAATGTTGCCAGGGAAGCCAAATCTGGAGAGTTAAGGGATTTTTTTCCCTCCGCTCTCTAGAGACTAAGGAGGCCATTCATTAGTTCTAGTCTTTACCCATTAGCTTTGTAATCTGCCAAGGCAAGATATTGCTGAGGACATACATTAGCAGGGCGTCTTAATGAGGGCAAGCGTAGGGTGCCTGCCTCCAGCAAAAACAGTCTCCTCCAGTTAGACAAGGTGAACCTGACAAGGAGACACAGCTGCTAGATCCCTTTTGGAGCACAAGTCGCTGCTGGCTTCGCGCTTGAGACTCCCTGTTTTCCAAGGAGCCGCTGCAGGAGGCCGCGTCCCAGAGGGACAGAGGATGTCCCKCAAGTGAAGGTCAGGGCAACACCAAGGGTGCCACAAGATGTATCGCTGTCCCAAATACGTTCTCGGAGCAGGTGCTTCAGCATAAAAAATTCAGCTTAGGAAAAGCAGACGGCGCAGAATGGGACTGGCCAGCAGCTGTGTGGCATCTGGAGGCTCCTGAATCGGTCCAAGTCCTACCTGTCACATATATTCCAGTTTTTGCATCCTTGACCCCTTGTCTCTTTTTTTACAGGAGAGAAGCAATTTAAGCTGTAGGCATAAACCTGTTTTCCATGCAAGTCCAAGGCAAAGTTGCTGCCCGTTCAATAAGGAATGGCCTTTGTAATCAGGGACTATCAGGAGACACAGACTCTGCTCTCAACTTGAATAAACCACAAACTGCAAAAATTACCTCTGGGAAAAAAACACACAGGCCTCAACCCTGCAAATGCAGGATTAGGTGCATAGGTGTATTTTGATTGCACTTTGATTTGTTTTCATGCCTATCGAGGTTCACAGAGCTGGGACCTCAATCTCCTTTGTGTTTCTTGAGAAGCAAAAGGCAAATGAGACAACGGTGTCACAAAATGCAAACCATCTACTATTGATCAAAGGTAACATATCAGCAAAGTTATCATTATCAAGACCTGCACTGAAAGGAGTAGGAGGAAAAAATGCAAAATCATGGAAGAGAATGCAAGTGTTTGGCATTTCTTAAGATGCTTTTAAAACACTTCTCTGTTGATTATCCCTCAGAATGGGGCACCTTGCCTTGTTTGGCAGCTTCAAACTGCATAAAGATGCTGAGGGAGACTTGAAGGAGAAATTATGATGCTATTCTACCTCCTAAGATTTGATTTTCACTGCTTTAAGTATTCCCAGAGAAGGCACCAAATTGGGAAGATGCCGACAAGGTAACGAAGGGGAGAGAGAGACGGCGGCCCTGAAATGTTTTATTGTGCTCRGCAACAGATTTTTCTCATTTGTTTAGTCTGAAATTCCTCCTTCAATGACTCTGGATTTGTTACCTTTTCAGAAGGCACCAGGAACATCTGGACTCCATATGGCTCACACCTACTCCGTGCCAAATGAAGCTATACTCTGTTTTCTAAGCCCTTTATTTCTCCTAGCACCACCACTGACTCGGTTTTAAATGTCTCTACAACTGACTAAAATGTAACCTTAGAATCACTTAACTTACTGACACAAATTCAATGGCAGTGCATTAACTGTGGCTGGATTAGCCTGTACTTTACCAGTAAATTCACCTGCATCAAAAGGAAGTTGCCCCTGTCCACTACAGCCAGGAAAAAAAGCAGGACAGAAGTAATTCTGATGGCCCACATGCACAGAATTACACCTCTAGGTAGTGCAAGCTTTGCCTTAGGTCTTTTAATTTCCCAGAAAAAGTTAGGGTTGTTAATATCTGGAAGCAGCTACATTGAGTTTTCTTCTAGGAGAGTGTGATCTCTTATATCCACTGTTGTTGGACCTGCTGCTACCAGGGAGGCAGAACTGAGTTTTCTGCCAACTGACCTATATAAAGGTCTGTGCCCTCTTGAATCCTGCGAGAGTATCGTGTTGCTCAATCGTTGTCTTCAGGAGGGAAGCCAAGACCCAGAAACATTCCAATAATCTGGATGATGCTCCATATACAAACAGGGTCTGAAACGCTGTCTCTGTGATAGGATCATTTACAAGCTACAATCTGTAGCATTTTTCCTGCTGTGCACCGGGACAATTTGGAGGTATTAATCTTCCAAGGAAGACACTGATGTTCTTTATACTGAAGCCCTGGATCCTGATATTAATTATATCACATCTGCTGGTGTTATGGACACCATACTTTTTCCTGACTCATCATTTTCTGCTTTGTCATCAGTAAAGTCAATCTTATATTCTGGCACTAGGCTAAAAGGGTAGAGACTGGGATTCATTTCTAGGAACTCGTCAAGGGTCACGGATGAGGCTCCTCTACAACCTTCAATCTCCAATCTTCTCTTGCAGCTCATCTGCTCAAAAGATACCAGGCTTTCCAGTGGAAGGAGCTGTTTCTTCCTCAGTACAAAAGAATGCATCTACCACCATGCAGGCACAACTGGAGCTATAACATTAATATTATTACAAAGGCAGTGACAGTCATGGTAACACCTTGGTTCAGTCAGTAATGAGCCATTTTCAGTGTTACTCCATAGGTATGGGTCAAACCCGTAACAGTTTACCCCCAGCATCCCAATTACTGATGATCCAGATAAAACTCAGATCTAGCCCAGCTGTGCTAGTGATGCAAATATCCCATGGCAAGTTTTCCCCTGCAGTAAAACAGATCTGTTGCTAAAGACCGGGGTACCTGAAGGCTAATGCAYGTCACCCCCACAAYAGCAACGYTCCTAAGTGCTRCAGCAGCAAAACCTGCCCCAGTTGAGATGCTGCATGGGAAACTGCTTCACCTCAGTTGTCTTCAKCAYCCACAAAGCTGCTCACTCCATGCTTAGGGCTCGGACCTGTGAGGTGCTGATACTCCAGGCACCTCCCCGGGCATACTGACACTATTCCCACCTTGTGAGTGTTGCCGGATCAGTGCTGCCGCTCTGGAATGAGACACACTTCTCCGCTACGCGCCACATGAACATAAGACTGAGTTGTGCTTCATCATCATGCACACATCCCTGTCCTTCAAAAGCACACAGCAARACAAAGAGCTCTGCACACACAAGCATCCCCTAGAGACAGGGCCACACGTGGCAGATGCTACTACCCTGCTTAATGCATCATTTAAAGCCTTCTGGGGACTGCAGCGTGGTGATGAGTAATTTCACTAGAATATTGTCACAAAAAGTGCTCTGGATTAGGACGCTTCAAGAGCTACCAGCTGGGTCAGAAGCAAGAATATCATGCTAAAACCAAAGTTTGCAGTCAACATATGTCCTGCAAAAAGACTGCAAGCAGAAAAGGGCTCAACAATGCCAAAAATATTATTTCTTTTACTGCTGAGCTTCCTTGTGTGCAGTCTAGGTATACAATATACAGCAGGTCTGTCTGAAACCAGATTAAGGCAGATACTGTCTGTTTTTGTGTCTTTAAGGCTTACAAGATCCTGGCTTCAACTGCTGTGCTGGCTGGTCTCTAAACTAATTTGGAAGCTAAGTATATTAGGAGCCATAAGCAAAGTCTTCTCTACCTTCTCACTACCCCGTGGCAATGCAAACACAGCATCTGCGGATGAGATGAGACAATCTTACTCATCTTTAACAAAGAGTTCCAGGTCACGGGGGACTGCAAGTGCTAAAGTGCTTCTTTCTTGATTTACACAGCTGCAAATTCTGGACGCATATGAATCTGCACAGAAAGGCGAGCTCATGAATTATGAACGAATATTATGTGCCAAAACACATCAATCTTTATCAGTCACAAACAACCCAAGCACCATCAATTCATAATGTTGACATTTGCACAAAACTTATAAAAACAATCAATAGAATTTGCACGGATGACTGGAAAAGGAGAGTTGTCATTTTTTATGTAATTTAATACTAGCCTTTTAACTGACTACCRAAAGCTGAAAGACCTTTATAATAAAATTGACAGAGTCGGTGCTCCCATCAAAAGCCAGTTCAGCAGCGTTTGCCCACATCTGCTGTCTCRCTGTCTGCCCTATATGCCAAACGGATGAATTTATCCATTAGCTCCTTTCCCCAACACTGCTGATGAACAAAGGCCAATATTTGCTCGCTAAACATGTGAAAACCTGAAGACTCCTGAAGAACATAAGAGAAAAAAAGCTATGATCACTGAAGTTCTCAGATAAGGAAAAAATGTTTTAAAATGATTCAGCAAGATTAAGAATGAAACAAAGCAGAAGCTGCAAGTTAGCGCTTCCAAAGTAATAGAATTAACAATACTTTAATGAGGCATTTTAGAGAGGAGTTTGCTTACTGACATTCTTCTTTATATTACTATTCTCCACCATTCAAGGCTATTTTGATATCCTGTTTCCTTAACATTAGGACTACTGATTGTTGCATGAGGATAAGTTTCAAAACTGAATATCTGTTCAAAGAACACAGATACAGTAGCATGCCTACATGTGGCAGGTCTTCCAGGACTCTTGTTTCTGGGGCCAGAACAGATACTTCTTGAAAGCAGTTTTGGGGCAGACTGCATTAGAAGAAGGGGAAGCCACTGCGGTTTTCCCTGCCTGCTGTCATGCAAGGAGGACTTCCTTACGTTAGAAATTAAAGCAAGCCCATACCCGCCGGCTACGTGACCGGCCGTGCCCGCGGTCACAAGGTGAATACAGCCCTTGTTCTCCAGGCTGTACAGGCAGTGATAACAGCTCTGCTCGAAGGCAGTGAAAGGAAAGCGCTGCCATTCACATGTGGAGAAGCACTTTGATCCTTGGAGCTCCTGCCCAAACATGTCCTACCCCGTGCGCAGCTGTGGGACACACAAATTGAAAAATGGAGCACTGCGGTGGGAGCATATGACCGGGCATTTCTCCTGTAAGCTTCCCTCACCCTTGCAAAAATCAAACCTTGCCTTTAAACACAGTGCTGTTAGTGCTGCTGGGGGTAAGCACATGCTCACATGTGAGTGCTTTGCTGACTTTGTGGCTGCACTGCTGCTTACTTTTATCTAACCCCATGTCTGAGCCAGCCCCTAAACCCTGGAGCGCAGAAAGAACCGTTTTGCAACTCAAAAGATGTGACATGCACAAAAACAGGCACGTGAGAGACGGATTAACTATTTACTCCGTCTGTTCAGGATGCTCTGTGTGCTCTATCGCTGCTCACTGTGAAAGCTGGGCTGCCTTTCCTCTGCTCCATGAAGAAAGACAGACCCTTTAGTTTCTTATCTGGACGGGCAGAAAAGTTTTGCTGACTGTTAGAACAGTTAAACCACACGGGTCTGAAACCACAGCGGGGAGCAGGAGGAGAGCTGCAGAGCCGTGCAAAGCGAGGAGCGCCTCAGCGTGCCCACCCACGCATCCTCCGCAAAGGATCCGCGTATTTCCAGATCAATACACCAGCATTGATCTTCCTCTCACTTACCAGTGTTAAACTGGGAATAATTCCATCACTGTTGATGTAAACACTAGTATAAAATTGGTTAAAGCTGAAAAGCACTAGGGAGACTGTGTTACTGCCTTGAAATGCAGGTTTGAGAAGGACGGTCTTTGTTTAACTATGTCCCCATCAATAACATTTTCATGAGCACCTTTGTTTGTTCTAGTCCTGCTCCTCAGGTCCAGGTCATTATAATAACAATTTAAAAATCCATTTCAAGTCCAGGGCCTACTAAAATCTCCAAGATCCTTCTTGCACCAGCTCTAATGTGCTACAAATACTTTTTCTCCAGAACATCCAGGCTGATACAAGTCACCAATTATAGCACAGCCARCCCTGTGAGCAATTTGGAGTCACCCACACTTTGTGCTCCACCCTGGCCTTCCTCCCCTCRCAGGAGGGCAAAAGGGCTTCTGCTTTCTGCGTGGACATTTAAAGAGGCTCTTTCTGCACAGGAAGAATCTCTCCCTTAAGGGACTGCCCAGYCCACAGTAAATCTCACACACCATGAGCTCACGTTTCCTTGCAACCGAGGGGAGAGCCCAAGCTCTTGACCACCCTTGAAATAAAATCTGCGACTCAAATCTTGTGTATGACTCACAAGTCCCTACGCAGGGGCCCCGCGTGTGCCTGTCCACCTATTCGGCCTGAGCTCTGTCTTCACCCAAACTTCATATCCTGCAAGGTGCTCCTAAACCCAAAGAGGCTCCTGGGGATGGCTCCTGAGGGCTGACAGTAAGGCACAAGGAGGGACATGGAGGATACACACGGGGCACTGCAGAAACGGGTTTGGTTCCAAATCACCCAAAATGAAGAGAGATCCATATGAGATGGASATCTGTCCACCCCTGGGAGATCTGTCCTTCGAAGGATTTGAAAGCTATCTGCTGCTTTTTTTCTAACATTATACATGTTAGACTTTTTACCCATATCATTGAAGTAAACCTGCCCAGTGCCAGTCCCAAAGAACATGGAAAAGCAAAGCCTGAGCTCTCTATTTGGGTCAAGTTTGTCGCCGTTTAAACAAAGTACATAAAAGCCTCACAATGCTATCAAAGGCASTTATGAAGCTTAGCAAAATCTTAAGATTCACACACCAAAGATTATCTCACAGTAAGTTGACATTCGCGGGATCTCTCCTGGGCCTATTAATTTAGCACATCTTCCAATTAAAGAAAGATTAAACATACTTCAAATCATCACTCCTCCTTCCCGTCAGCCTCAGACTTCTGCACTTTTCCTGCACCCCTTGGGAGGGCAGGCTGAGAAACACATCCAGCGCCAGGTCCCTACCCCCTACGGCAAAATCCCCAGCTATCAGCTCTGACATATTCCTAAGGTTTCCYGGGCATACACCTCCTGTTCTGAGGAAAATATAAGTCATTTCTAACYGTCATTCTTCAAAACTCCCTTCTTGTGTGGAGCTGCTATTCCTATTAGCTCCGCAGTATGATGGCTGAAAGAAAGTCATTATTTTTCAGGCAGTCTCCCAGCTGAGAAGACACAGTCAGCTCCAGAGCTGGATTCAGACCTGAAGTCCTCAGTTCTTGCTGCACAGTCGGGTAGGAGCCCCAGGGAAACCAGCTTTTTACTCACAAAGCTTTGTTTCAGAGCTGAAGTTAAATGGGATGAATATGGACATTTGTGCCTCAGATCACACGGGGCGTCCCACATGAGCCTCCACATCTATTAAAGCYGGAGCCTATGCCCCCATTCATGGGGACATGCCCTCCAGCTCTGCTCATCATCCAAGATCCTCCTCTGAGACTGCCCAGAAAACCTCTCACACTGTAAATACCCGAGATTTCTCCCCTTGCCAGCGTGACCTCCTGTGAAACACAGGAGGTTCCGTCTCCAGGTGAGGAGGAACTTCTTTACTGTGAGGGTGACAGAGCAGTGGAACAGGCTGCCCAGGGAGGTTGCGGAGTCTCCTTCTCTGGAGACCTTCAAAGCCCACCTGGATGCCACCCTGTGCCCCCTGATCTGGGTGTCCCTGCTTGAGCGAGAAGGTTGGACTAAGATGATCTCTAGAGGTCCCTTCCAACCTTGAATATTCTGTGATTCTGTGACCTCTTACAGAAGGTGTGCATAATGAGAAGGACTGCAGCACTTCAGGAATTACGGTTCACTGTCAACCTGCCCACAGCATAAAGATGAAAGACAAAGAGGCTGCACAAAAATGGCCAGACCTGCAGCTCCAGCACACAGTGCCTGCTCTGCTATTTGGGGTGCAGTTTCTTTTCTTTAATCTCCTCTTGCTGCCAACTTCTATGACTCCAGCCAGTGCTGAGATGTTCTCACTTGGCAYGCTTGGAGCGCGTTTTAGGAAGATTTTGAAGACCACCACAGCAGGCTCATTTATGAGTCCAGGGCTTGCCGTGCATGGGGGCCCRCAGCACGGCCCAGCTCCTCTCGCCCTCACAGCCCACAGAGGCGCAGCAGCCTCCAGATGGTATCTGCCCAGCTGCATCCATGCATCTTTCTGGCAGGGCACCGCTCCCCCTTTATCAGATGTATTTCCCAGTTGGGAAACACAAAGGGCTGGGGAGGAACAGGCAGAAGAGGGGCTGGGAAAGCTCCTAATTAAAAGCAAAGAGACGCAGCCCAATTGCTGGGAAGCAGCTGTGTCCCTCGGCCGGATGCTCATCATGTCGTGGCACCGTGAAAGCACAGTTTGCTGGTTAACACYGAGAAGTCTCAGACCTCTGAGACGTCTCCAAAATCTCAGACCTACCCAAAGACTTATTCTTTTGGAAGCTCAAAATGAGCAATATTCAAAGCATCCACAGACTTTGGTATTGAACATTTTTTTCATTTCTCGCTCACTTGTTCTGGGTCGCACATCCACAAAGCAATGAATGATACCCTTCTTCCTCCCATCCACCACTTTCCTCCCTTCCCAGCTAAATTTAAGCTGCTCGATACAGTCATTTCACTCCATTTCTGCCTCCAGAAAGCTAGTGTGACACAGCTGCCAGGYAATGCAGATCCTAAGCCATAGTAATAACAAAGGTGGATTGTGAATCATTTCTGTCTCACTTTGGTACAAGATGATTTTTTTTTTTAATTATTATTTTCCTTCTCCAACCACCACTGCAGAAATAACTTCCCGTGTAACTCAGGAAGGCTCTGATGCCAGCAGGACCTGTCCTCTCACACACACTATAATGTTGCTCGCAGGTGATTCTCTGCATGGGAGAAGTTCCTTCACAGCAGGTTAAATTGCAKCTTCCTGACCTGCCTCATGGCAAAACTGAAGCACAGGCATTGCAACACGTGGGAAAAGGGCACTGCTTGTCTGCAGGGTGCTCCTGAACGGGGCATTTCACCCACAGGCTGAAGCATGCCCCTGCTTGCGTAGCAGCAGCGTGCAACATCACCCCATGAAAGAGCTGCTGAAGGTGCCTGCAGGGAGAAGYAGCAGAAGGGGCAGAAGAGGCCACGGCGTCGCTACCGTCCCCTTCAACCTCATCCTTTTGCTAAAAGGGACAAGCAGCTCTATCCGCACCACAGCCCAAAGAGATGCCCCCTTTCCCATCAAGAAGCAACTTTTCRCCTTACAAAGAAGCAGTGAAATCCTGTATAAATTAAATACATTCACATTCCTAAACCTCCATGTGGTTCATGGTTCTCATCATCCCAAGAAGCCAGAGCAAGGCACGGCCTGCGCGTGGGCAAAGAGCTCGGCTCCTCTCCCTACCTTGTCAGGGCAGATGTTTCATACTGCCTCTCTGGAGTGCCCCTRTGGAAGGGAGGCACTTAGCTGAGCACGTCCCCCCTGGAGATGAGCATCTCTATCGGTGCTGCCTCTYCATTTCCTTGAGGGCTGCGTGTTCAGGGCCCGGCGGCTGCAGCCGGGGCCCCCAGCTCATCAAAAGGGTGACCCTGAAGACCAGAGCCAAGCCCTCAATGACAGCTCAGAGCAGGGAACTGCACTTGGAGGCTGGAGGGGAAAGTGGGGAGCGCTGGGAAAAGCAGAGGAATGGGAAAGCGAAGGAAAGTGAGAGGAAGGGCACCCAAGGACATGGAAGCCAGGAGGGATGCTCGAGAAAGGAAGAAAGACTGAGAAAATCCCAAAGGCAGATGGGAAGGGGATGCGCCCCGCAGCCAGGGATGCCCATCGGGATGCTCCTGTGTGTGCCACCAGCTCCTCGTGCTGATTTATATGGGACATCTCTGGGTGTGAGACATCTCTGCGTGTATGTGCTTGTAACAGTCACTACTCCATCCCACTCTGAATCAAGAAGAGAAGAGAAGGGGAAAAAGAGAAGAGGAGGGGAAAAAGAGAAGAGGAAGGGAAAAAGAGAGGAGGGGAAAAAGAGAAGGGGGAAAAAGAAAAGAGAAGGGAAAAAGGGAGAAAAGAGAAGAGAAGAAGGAAAAAAAGGAGAAAACAGAAGGGAAAAAAAGGGGAAAAAGAAAAGAAAAAGGAAAAAAAGAAATAGGGAAAAAGAAGACAAAGGTATTATCAAGCAATAGGGCTTTATGTTTCATTCTTTACTGAAGTATAATATCATCATGCAATGCCAGRCGTGAATATCACATTTAACACTGAAGAAATCTGAGCCGAGTCAAAAGGAAGAGATTCTGCTTTATCCTCGAGTGCAGCATTAGAAAGGGCAGTTGAATCCACAAGGGAGCAAGYGTGGCAGCAACCAACATGACGTGTGCCCAGGGCATCACCTGGAGCAGTGCTGGCCAGTCTGGAGGTCAGAACCATATTTATTTTTTTAAGGGAGAAATTAAATGAAAAAAGGCTTGTCTTACCTTGTGACTGTGTGTGGTGAGTGCCTCAGCCACAGAGCTCGGGGCCTTCATCACACTCACTGCATCCGTGAGCTCACATTTACGGGCCGCTTTCCAGCTTCTCACTGAAGCTCTGCTTTAACCAGAATAACTCCTCCTTTCTATCTCCAAGCAACTATTATTCCCCAAGACCTGAATCAACCTGCTTATTTTTCTTTTTTTCCAGAAACTTGGAAGTTTGGGCTAAAAGACAAAAGGAAACAGTTGACAGAAGAACTAAAAATGGAAATGCGGAGCCTTATTAATCAACACGAGCGCTCCTAGACATGGTGACATCGTGACGATGCCGCGGGAACCTTTGCAAGCTCCATCGCAGAGCCTGACTTCCCGCATCCCATAGGGATGTCTCCCTGGGCTGCCTCGCTCCGCTCCACGCCGGCAGCGCATCGCRCGCCGCGCTCATCCGTGCACGCCGCAGCGCCCACCAGAAGAAATCTGGAGAAGTCAACTGCTACGTACTTCTCTACATTAACCCTTTTCCCAATTTGAACTCAGGGTCCCAAAGGCAAAAGGCAAATGATCAAGTTTTGGAAGTTTTTTCCTTAAACCATGGTAAAATTCCCTGCCCTRCCTCACTCGTCACTGCTCACTTGCTGCCAAAACACAGCCGGAGACACCCCAGGACCTAAGGCACGGCAATAGCAAAGGGCTGGATTCTGCAAAGCTCATCTAACTGAAGCCTTTTCCTCCCTATAATAACATTGCTTTGTCATTCACCAACCAGGAATGATTCTGCTGCTTTTCACACAGACTAACCCTATTCTGAGGCTTTCAAATTGCAAAATCCCTTCTGTCTAGCCAGACCAAACACAGTTGAGTTTCACTATGAGATTCAGTCCATTAGCTGATTAAAAGCTATAGATCACACTATCTTGGACACATTCAGGCCATTTTGAATAAGAGCTGTCAGAAAAGCTTCCAGCATAACCAGTATCTTCAAAATTGCTATAGCTACAGTTAATAAAACTTCACATTCAGTCTTTCTGCAGGTCTGCAATACCTGGCAAATACAGACAAAAAAAACATCACAGCCTTTGAAATTACCTATGTAGAAGTGAGTTATAGGTGCAGTATCAAGCAAACAAATCCCGGCTCCAATTTGCTGATTAGTTTCCTACAGACTAAACAAACCATTAACATTTCTCTATAGACAACTTTCTTCATATCCATCCATTTACTCCATTACTTCTCCTGAGGAGAAACAAAAAAAAAAAAAAAAGTACAAAACAAAAACTATGGAAATACCCTACAAAACAATCCAGCATGTAACTATTACTGAGTCCCATTGAAAGCTGCCAGTTTGCCAACAGCAGGATTTGGAATAATGAAATTTGAATGAGTAACTAAATTCTGGTGTCTGCAAATAAGTACTGACTGCTAAATGGCAACCAGTGTTTTTACATATTTCTGTGAGAGTTGGGTCACCTCCCAGTTCTCAACGTGTCTAGATTGATAGAAACAAGGTCCCTTGTATTCCCTTGACTCTTGCTGAAAACTTACCTGGGTGAATGCAAGTGAGGTGGGAAGCTGTCTTGCTTCAGGGGAATCTTCCCTCAGAAGCTCTAGTGCCAAAATACCATTAGCTGTAACTAAATTAGGCAACTAAATTAGGAGAAATGTAACTATTTTTTGAATATCCCTGCATTTTACTCAACTCTGACTTTTGACGTCAATTCTGCTTTGACAACAGAATCAAAAAAAGGGAATGAAAGAAAGAAGCGCTACCCGCTGTGTCTCCTCCACCCAAATAGATTTCCTCTTATTTCTGTCAGATGAAAACTCTTACAAAGGCACTCTATAAAGGTTCCTGAATATGTCGCTGCGTTTTTATTAGTGTCACAGCGAGCCCAGATTACGAAAGATTCATAACACTGCATAAAGGCCCACCAAGTRTCCTCAGTGTTTAAAACATTGTGCGATAAATAAGTCCAGATTTTTCAACTGCGTACAATAAAGATATTTAAGCACTCGCATTTTAGAGCAATAAAAAAACCTAAATCTTGTCAAATTGCTGGTTGCACATTACTTACCTATATAATTTTTCCTTATGTGCATAAAATGATCTTCAAAGAGGCTRTAAAAGTTTCCAGTGTATTCAAGCATTCATGGCTAGAAAGCAGGGAGTTTATGCAAACATTTTTGCACTCTTCACTTGCCAGCTAGTTACCATGTCCCGATCCCAAACTCAGTGAAAGCAAAGAGAAGACTCTCTAATTTTTTATGATTTTTTATTCACCTGTGTGAATGTCCACCTGAAAGTACTTGCAAATGCTGTATCACCTTGCAAATTATTTTATCATGTGATTAAGAAAAGCAGCTTTTCACCATGGCAGGGAGTCATTTACAACTGCAAAGTCTGGCAAACGAGAGAAGTGCCTATCTACACATACATAATATTAGCGCTGTTCATAGGGGGCTATTTTGTAATATGTTTTTATCACTAAAACATTTTCCAGATTAAAGAAAAATACAGAAAAAGACAGTTTATAATCACAGATAAAACATTTGCTCTTGTAAAATTCTTACCTTACAAAATACCCTTGGTCTTACTATTGCATTTAATGAACAGGCAAAGGTATGGGTACTTTCTGAACACCAAAGAATTCAAGCAGAATTAACTCTCCTCCACGATGCACCAGAATTAAACTATTTAAAATTATGAGTTTTGCTTTTTTGTTTATTTCTAATGAAACTCAGCATGCAAGCTTCTGCAAGAAAGGGACTCAGAATGGAGTTAGAGAATAGAGGCAGCATTCATTTACTTTAGAAAAAAAAAGTTCTCTGAGCAAGTGTAAGAATGATTTTAACCCATTTTCTGATCTCATTTCCTTAAAAAAAAAAATCCCTTCAAGTGRAACTACAGATGATGTCAGTGTAGGTGCTAATGCTGAGTGCTAATGATCTTGCTTTTCTGAGTCATCTTTTTACAGACACCTTCCAGGTAATGTAATGAAAACTGCAGAATACAGGCTTGAAAACTACTAGACTGAAGGTCCAGCAAGTAAAACAGTGATAAGGACTTTGCTCTATATCTATGATTTCCACATACCTACTCTGTTGCATCCTTGATGATTATCTGCTGTCATATCAAGTTCAAAGGAAAACACAGTATTTATCTCAAAAAGGGAAACAGAGCAAGTTATCTTGAAGCTTCAATCTTCAAAAATAAAAGCTTCATCATTTAGTATAGCAACACTGTGAAATGAGGATCCAAAAATAAGCATAATGATAAGTTGACTAATTTTACTAAGTTCATAAAGGCAACTTCTCAACACTCCTGAACTAAAGTCAACCAAACACTCTGCTTCCCCAGMTTAACTTAAACATACCTGACAAAGTAGCATTACCAAAAAAGAACTTTGTGTCATCTGCACTTAGGGTAAAAAATCCATATGGCCATGGGAAATATTTTGAATAGTACAAGAATCATCAAAGGTCTGGATGCATGAGAAAGGACTAAYGATCACTTCTGTTAACACAGAGAAAAGAATAAATGCCAGTGGTCTGCAAACACATCAAAGGTGGCTGCAAATATGGAAGAACCGATTTGCTCTCTGCAGTGAGAGTGTGGAGAACATGAGTTCAAGGCTGGAGGCACAACAATTTCATTTTGGTATTAGGGAAGGTCTTCTAATGGCAAAGGCCACATCAGAAAGGTTTCCCATAGGATGCTGTGGAATTCCCGACGTTGAAGATCTTTACGAACAGAAAATCCACTGCCAAGAACAGTGGCGATCTTACCGTGGCAAACAGATGGGCTCCAGAGAGCATTCCCAGCATTATTCCCGTGTGTCTATGATAAGGGGGGATTCCTAGGCTAACGGGTGGCAAATACCATCACCGAGGACACCGATTACGAACTCYTGCTTGGTGGGAGAGAGCAGGAGGAACAACCCTGCAAGAGGACACTGCTGGCTTTCAAAATGCTTTTTTTTTTTTTATTAATATTGCCCAGGTGCAAGATGGTAAACCCCGGACTGCTTTATTCCATAAGTGCTTAGTCTCAGCACTTKCCTTGCCGGTGCAGCACTAAGCACAGGCACATATTAGAGGTGAAAGAGCAGCAATAAGGCTAGGACAAATACATACACAATAATGCCTATATATCCATCTGCTCCGCGGGCTCGGAGCGCTCGGATTGGCCTCCAGCTGCAGCTGTGGGAATCCCTGCATCAGACGGGCGAGACAAAAAGCTTTTGGCTCCCGACACAGCCCGTCTGTGGCCAGGGAGCTCCGGAGGCCCCGGCCAGCGCGGCCCTGTCCTCGCAGCCGCCGCGAGAGGCCCAGCTGAGAGAAGCTGCTTGACTTTACCACGACTCCTTAATATCAGCTGAAATTCCCTGCTTAAACGAAGGTCGCAGAGCATCTTTCTTACATTGAAAAGCGGCAGGAATTCAAARGGAATGGTTAGTAAGTGACTGGGGGAAAAAATGAGTATGAAAAACTTCTGGGAAAAAAAAAAAATGAGGAAGCTGCCTGGAGCTCAGCAGGCTCTTAAATTGGGTTAGCTTTTAGATCTTTATACCTCCATCCTGGATTTATTCACTAAAGTCATGATATTGAAGYCTAAAAAGCTTAGCACTAATGAGCATGGGACCCCAGGTAGATGGGGAATGTTCTGGCCCTCTCCCTCCGCCTTCTGGTTTGCATTAGAGGACATTTATATAAAGAACTTGGCACAGGGGTGGATTTAGAAGCTAGTCCTATAAATCAGACGGCATTTCCACCCAGATCTCTGCTGCCTAATCCTAAAATTTCAAGTATACCTTCAGGAATGACAATGCCATTCCCGCACTCACCCGTGTGCTGGCTGGGAAGGACAACTCTGCCCCGGCCCTAAAGGAAGCAATAGGAGGCTTGCAGAAGGAGGTAATGGCCCAAACCACCACTTMGATTAAGACCATCTGAGAGTCATCAACAGGGAAATTTACTCCTCGAATTTCACTTCCAGGTTTGCAAAACATGTCGGGCTAAAAACACTTGCTGCACATTAGCAAACACGTGGAGAAAAGTGAAATAAAAGGAACACTTGAAAGCCAGCAGCTGTAGGCAGACTGGGCCCCTGCCAGCTGTGGCTTCCTGCTCACGAGGGCTTTTCAGATCACTTCTACAGCGACGCCAGCCCGGCACGAGCCTTGTCAGCAGAAACTTTATTTATACTCTGCTAACCAAACCTAACCAATATATTGGGGCTCTCGAAGGAGCAAAGAACAAGCAGCACACAAGGCACGGCTCCTGCAGCAACGCGCGGCTCCAGCTGTCCGGGAAGACACCGCTTGCTCACGGAGGATGCTGTTTTCCACACCGGAGGTCATTTTCCTATCAGGTTTCAAATGCAGGTGCACACCATAAACGTCAGCCTCTGGAGGCATTCGCTGCATTTGTGGGGTCCTGTCGCAGGGCGTCCCGTGCTCCAGTAGTCAGTCCGTCCAGGTCACCCAGTGTGACAGCCCCCTTGCAGGGGGGCAGCTTTGAAGCACAACATTCCTGGATAGTCTTTCAGCCGCAGATGTGGGTTCTCYGAGGAGGGCAAATGGCAGCCCAGGTTTTATCCGTCGTGGTTTGGCCCCTGATGTCTTACCTTACAAGCATGCATACTACTTCTTTAGACTAGCACAGGGCTAACAGCTTTGCTAGGCATTTCAGTCATTAGATCACCCACAGAGATGCTGTTTTCCCACTCATTTTTAAATGCTGGGAGTAATCTGGCAATACTTCCTATATAGAATATTGCCCAACGCAGTCAGGTTTTACTGTATGCTGCATTCTGTGCAGTATAGCCATGAAACATGGATTTCCCTTAGACATTAATKTCAGATCTTCCTCCTCAAGAAACTACTCCTCCCAACACAGTAAGAAGAATCCAGACAACTTTTATGGCACACAATTTCCTGCCAATCTTCTAAATATGCAGACATCAATATTATCCTTCGGGGCAGACCTGACTCAGAAGAAGCAGCTGCTCAACAGAGACTTTTTCCCAAGGCATTAAACTCTGTCTAGCTTTACCTTTGGGGGATTGCTCTGTGTCAGRTAACCCTGGTGCTTTACAGGCACAGTCAGTAGTGGGGATAATCAATGGTGTGGAACAGGATAGATGGGACTGGTCACGTTTTCTGGGTCTCTCCCTTTGCCTTCCTCACCCCAATACTCTTCCCTCAGGCTCCAACTGCTCTTTGGAAGAGTGAGGGGGTGTCAACTTGGATCTCGGACTCTTCCAGCTAATAGACTCATTTTGAAATTGAARCATCTCCACAGAATGTTTCAGCTTCAGCAAAACAGCATCTTTAATAATTTAGAGGAAAGGTGCCAGAAATATTCCAATTAGACTTTCTCCTATCATCTTCTTGCAGCTGCTTTTGTTAAGGAACTTGCAAAGCTCTTTGCCCTGTGCACTCCAGATCTTAAAACTTTTTTTTAAAGATGGTGAATAAAAACAACAACAGCACAAATCCAAGTGCCTGAAAACTGCTCCTCTGAAGCATTTTGTACCATGCAGCATAGGACTTACCCTCATTATAAGTATATAACAAATCCCAAAAATGTACGTTAATGTTCTCCATCACTCTTGCTCATCTTAAGGATATTGCTATTACATGTGCTGAYTTTAGACATCACTTTAATCTCTCAAAAAAATCAGCTGATAGCTGATTTAGTTTAAGCTTTCACTTCAGTGGGAAGGATCAGCTGACCAAGTCTGACTTTTAGGACAAGATACAGTGCATACCATACCTACTTCTAATACAGCAAAAAAAGCCCTAYTATAACCATGACAATGTGATTACTAAGCCTACTATTACTCCTTGAAAACCAAGGGCAAAATAACTGAAAAAAGCATCTGAATTATGAGTTTTCRTAGCTCATTTTCTTGGTATTTTTCTAAATAAGTCAATCAGCTTCAAAACACTCAGCCTTTGCTCAGGTCGATCAAGCTGTTGCCAAATATAAAAAAAGCCATTTGGATTTCTAATTAGTTATACAGAGCAGGTGAACATAGGTTTTAATTTACTATGTATTTATGTATAATTAATTGCCATGCAAAACGTTAATAGATAAATAGTCTACGTGGATGCCAATTTTGGAGTGCCCTGCAAGGCACTGCAGCTTGCCTTTTTACTCTTCTAATATAACACTCATATAACCATTTGTTTTTTCTGAATGCAATAAAAATAAGAATCACACCTAATGACTCATGTTAAGTATCCATGAAGATTTCTCCTATCAAACCTCTAGGCCTTGACCTGACGTCCATCAACCAAAGAATGGCTTGGAGGCACCACATTTTCGAGAGCTTTGCTCAGCACTTTGCTTAGCTGTCCTCTCGATACCAAAAAAGAAAACAGACAAATAAACAAACATACGCACCTGGAGCACCTAAAATGGCTATTAAGTCTTATGCACCTTCTGGAAGGACACTCATCAGCTCAGGTGGGGCTTCCCTGCGATGCTTCCAACAGTACTCCCAACAGYAGCTAACTCCTTAAAAAGCACCGAGAACATCACAGCTCTCTCAAGTACTTTCCTTAAGACATCATCTATTTATATACACTTAGGCATCAACTCTGGAAAGCAAAATACAAAGCTTCAGAGGAAAAGAATAAATAAATAAGTAAATGGGAGGAACAGAGGAGAAAAACACTGCTTCTCTCTAGGTGCTTCTCTGTTCACCTCCCCTGTCCCATCAGCAGGTACCTCCCCATTGCCAGGACATCTCGGCTCCTCCTGCCCCATTGTCATTTCCTACGCAAGCCCAAGGGGAAGCTGCTCTGGAGCTGAGCATGGTTATGCCGGCTTAAGTGTCTCTGATCCAGTCCCCAGCTTTTGACCATCTCTCTCTAGAAAACACCCTTTGGAGCTTCTCCGTCTGGGCCAATGCCTCTAGACTTGGGTTTGGGGCTTCCAACGGCACTGGCCACCGTTGCAGCTCAGCGCGCATGGGCCAAGCTGTCCCCAAAGACACTGTGGTGGTGAGAAGCAGCGTCTCACTGAGTTAAAGCACTCGGAGCCTCAGCGCCTACGGACTCGGCACAGAACTGCAAAGCTTCCTGCAGAGCTTCAGCCTGCCCTTGATTCGCATCCAGCCTGTCCCACCGGGCAGAGGAAGGACCCGGCACCTCACATGGCACCGCAGGACAGCAAAAAAAAACCCTAAATAAATAAACAAATAAATAAAGGAGGAATTGATTCCTCCTTTTCATGAGTAGGGTTAGAAATGTGGTGACCAAAAGCACCCCAGCGGCTCCTGCCCCATTGCTCCGGGGTCTCTGCCGCCCTGCTCAGCTGCTGTCCTCTTCCAGGGAAGTGCTTCCCTTCCTTCCTCAAACCAGAATCCCTCCAAGCTCACTTCCCTCCCAAACTTGGTAAGAGCTACRTACACAAAACGAAGAAACCAAAAAACGCCCCCAAAGATACGAGCGGTGCGGGCTCTGCGTGCCAGTGAGCCCCACGTCCGTACCGGGCGGCTCGAGGGCTGGATTGCCGCCGGGAACGCCCCAGGAAGAGCAGCCGTGGGCGGCACCGCCAGAAAAGAGACCCAGAGACCCCATAGCCCCTACGCAGGACATTCCTACACCTCCACTTTGACCCCTAACGACTCACAGGATGCCCCAAGGAATGCAGGGCGAGTAAGTCAGTGCACGCCTGGCAAGGTGGACGGTTGAACCTGCGTTTAGCAGAGAAATACCAAAAATTGTGTTCCATTATCCCTTTGCTGCTTTAAAAATAAAGTGAAAACACTGCCAGTAGTGCATAAATATGTTTTTACTCTTTTAGAGATGTTTCCCTCAGCATGAACTGCTCATGTACTTGAATTTCCTGGACTTGGATTTCCTATGGAAATCAAAACAGATATTGCTTGAATTCTGTATGGAATTCAGCAAACCAAACATTCAGCGAGTTTTAAATGGCACCGACTCTATTCGGTTTATTTAATTACTAGGGACCTTTTCCAGAGACAAGCCCCTAGTCTCCCACTTTGTGAGGAGCTCTCTGCTTCAGCTCTCTGCTCTCTGCTCCAATCAATTGAGAAATCAACAGGGACAACTCCTGGAGCAAGGAATTACACCTAGGCAAATGGAAACCACAAATAGGGCCTGAAATTCATCCTTAACCACTCTTTTCGATGCTTCCGATAAGAACCTTATTCGTACCTTGGAAGGGCTGAGTTTTATTCAGCCCCTCTCAAAAAGCAATGGAGAAGCAGCGAAATGTTGTTAAAAAGATGTATCGCATGTCAACAGAAGAATGACACAGTTGTGAACAGATAAGCAAAAAGAATAACCGAAAATACCAGCGATAACAGGTGTTCTTGGCGAAGGGAAATTGCTTTCTTTTCATTACTGAAAAAAGAAATATCTTTTTTTTTTTTTTTTTTCTGAAAATGCAGGCCTGGGTCTAATTCTATAAATATTTAAAACAAAATTTTTGAGCTCCCATGGAAATTTCCCGATGGTAATGAAGTCCAGGTTGCTCACGGGTCCCCACTGTCACAGCGCATCCGAGCCGCCTTTCGTGGCCACCCTGAGTCAAGGCACCGGGCACAGATTTTTCCCTAGATAAGCTGAGGGTTCGTGGGGAAGCCCATGTATTATTCACTGTAAGTTCTAACAGCCGCTAAATTATTGCTAAAGGTCAACATTTAATATTCTCGGGAGAGCTGATTTGCTTTGCTGCCCTTTCAGATAAAGGTTTGCAGCAACGTTTCCCTAAGCACCCTCCCAAAGAGGAACGCTGAACTAGCTGGGATGGGAAGCAGCCCTTTCCAGTATTTTCCAGTCCCAGCTTTAATCATATTATTTCAACCCAGCCCTCAGTGTTTGGGGTTGTAAAGAGCATCCTCAACGCCACAGAGCAGGAGTGAGGCTGAGCGGGGCTCTCTTAGCTTGCCCGTCTTCAAAGGGGAAGGGGGACAGTCCTAATGTCAGGGAAAGGTTGGGGAAGACCCGTCTGCGTCACCAGATGCCGTGAATCATCACCTCAGTTTCACATCCTCTGCCCCAGGGCCTGTGCAGAGAGCGCCACAGGTTTTCCAAGAGGGAAATGCCTGGAAGCGATGGAAARCCCTGGATGAAAACCCTGGCACAGCCTTGGCCCCTCCTGCTCCAGCCACCTCCCTGCGGCAGCAGGACCTGGAGGCAAAACCCAGCCGGGATGCGCCCACCAAACGAGAGCAATGATTATTAGGGAGAGCTGAAAGTCCTGCAGCTTCTATGGCGGGCGATGACGGATGAGGCCGCTTCCCCCTGGAGATGGAGCAGTGCCGGCACGGTGACCGAGCAGCTGGGCTGGCACACGCACAGGGAAGGAGCCTGAATTCCCACCCAATAAAGGAAACAGAAACACAGAGGCCCTCCCTAGCAGAGAAGAAAAAAAGAACCCAAAACTGGAACACAAAGGCACAGAATTGCAGTTACTATAAATACCAGCATGGGTGCCTTGGCTGATAATAAAGCGATGCCTCTACCCGACYCTGAAGATAGTTTCCTTTCTCCTCTTTCCCTGTTTGTTCCAAGTTTTCCCTTGCAGCTTAGTTTATATGTATGTAGGGAGAAGACAGCGCGAGGCTGCATTGTGGWGGTTCTGAATGGGCACAGCTGGCATTCCAGCATTTCCAGGCACTAATGCCTCCCCTCCGCCTGCAGCTCCAGCCCGGTCCCTCCACAGCCCCTCGCCGCCCGTCGCAGCCCTGGGAGAAGCCAGATGCTCCCACAGGACTGTCCCACGGCACAGCCCCTGTCGCATGGCGGGCGCTCATCCAAAACCTGCTCCTCCGCAGCGCCACTCACATCCGCAACCAACTTCAAAGGACACCTRCCCACCCCATCACACTCCATACAGCCCAAAGGCAGCAGCTATAGCATCCATCCTATGGAAGAGCAGCCAGGCTCAGCCCCTGCACTTCTTCCTCACTTCTTCCTCCACCTCTTTTTTCCCCCCATCACGTCCATGAGCTGCAGGCTTCTTGAGCTGTGCGGTTTCTCCTCAGCACCTGCCCTGTGCTCTTGTTTGGCAGAGGGCAAAGAGACGTCGCATCCTTGCCCTAAGCGCTCCTGCCAAAGGAGCGGCAGCAGAAACACCCACGTCTCCCAGGGGAAAAAATTAAGCTGCAGCCTCACCGCGAGCATCCTTCAAGGTGAGTCTGACAGCAGCAGCTGCTCTTAATGGAGCTGCAGAAGCTTGTACAGCAGCACGGGGATCCGACCAGAAACGTTCAGAGCGTCAGTCCCAAATTCCCCAATAGCGGCAATAAAACTTGCATCCGCACCACCTCCCTGTCACCAGTGACACCAACTGTCCGCCCAAGATAGGGGTCCTCACCATCATCCCCACCGTGTCCCCTCGCCCGCGCACGAGCTGTTCATTTAGAGTCAGTGGGACCTACGCAGTAAGTTCTCAGTATCCTTCCCTCCCTGTTGGTAATGCCTATAAATTGCTCGAAGAAACCAGCTGTAAAATTGCTAAATTGCTGATGACACRAAACTGAAGGGAGCAGTAAATACAAAGCAACCACAAGAGAGATCCAGAGGGATTCAGATTGCTTATGCAACTAGGCCAGCACACAGCAAATTAAATTTACGGTGGAGTAAATGTAAACTATTGCTCAGTTATCGGAAAACTGYAGAATCAAAAACCACACATTTCTCAACCAACGCGCAAGAGGGAAGGACCATGGAACAGAAGCAGACACCTATTAAAAAAAACATAAGAACWTAAGAAATGGATCTAGCAAAGCTGGTGCCGTGACCTAACGTGCACTAGCTGGGAATGTTATGGCCCTACCAGGAAAGTATGGGATTCACCCATCAGAAGCCACTTGGAGCCACTTGCTTCCCATCCCTAGCATCCCCACATAAAATTCCATCACAACAACCCATTTTCCAAAAGCTGTATTTATCAAATCCTGCAAAAGAAGGATAAGGATGTCRTGCTGTGCTGTGCACCCTGCAGGTGGTAAGCTGTAAGGAATAAAATTCCCAAAGGCACCTGGATASTTTCTGCGGAGCAGCGCCTGCCCTGCATGAAGAGGCTGTAGTTACTGAAAACAGCCCCTCGGATTAGGAAAGCAGGGAAGAACTTGTTCCCCGAGCGCCTGCAAAACCGCCCGGGTGCTGTTTTGCCCAGCGGCTGAAGCGTGGAGCCTGGGAAAAGGGCAAGTTCCTGCCCGAGCAGCGGGCAGGGGCCCCGGTGCCAGGGCAGGTGCCAGGGCAGCGGCGCACGCTGCCCACGGGGCTGCTCTCCACACAACCACAATCCAGGGCTTCCCAAGCACGGCGCTTTCACGGGCTTGGCCCTTTGCACCCAGATTGTGCACATTCCCCTTCATCTCGGTTTGGGAAACTGCCTCTCAGTTTGGGAAGCAGTTCTGGCATTTTGGCCAAAAATGCCTCCCGCCACAAAATTAAGGCAGAACCAGCAGAGACCTCACTTCTGCTGACCTTCTTGGGAGAGTTCAAGCCGGGCATTTGCAGTCTGGCAACAGTGCAAGCAGCTCACGAAGCCTCCAAGTGCAGAAGTCCACTGTACAACCAGACCTACCTCGACTGTCACCCGCACTGCGGGTTGTACAGACATTTCACCGCAGGACACGTGCTCTGAAACACGCAGGGGCCACGTAACAGCCATGCTGAAGTCCATGCCCTGCTTCCACGTACTGCAGCACCAGGAAAGCGAGCCTGAAATTCCCGRGGGCCTCAACCTGCCCCAGTCTTCGGCGGGTGCTAGAAAGGGCTCAGGGGACCAAGGCGCCCAGCAGCCACGTGCAAGGCGGCAAACAACCTTCCCTAATCGCCAGGGAATCGGTTATATCCTGAAGCATGAAATTTGTTTGGCTCTCTCTTCATACGCATAACCAAGTATCCGACATAAAATTATATAATCCTTAAAAAAAAAAAAAAAAAATCTGCTATAGTACTTGACTCGACAGCATGCAACAAGGACGAGGGAAAAGAGGACACTGAAGGAAAAGATTAATTTTAAAGTGAAAAACAAAGAACRGCCTCGAAAAGTAAAACCATTATGCAAAATAACAATATTAAAATGGTAATTAAAATGATATTAGACATAATTTCAGGAGAGTCGAGAATGAAAAATAATCCACGCCGATAAGCCAAATTGCCCATTCTTAGAGGTTCTTTCACATGTGAAATTTTATTGTCTGTAAATCTGCATTATGTTCTCCGGTACGGAACGGAAAACTCGGTTTGCTCTGATGTCGAATTTATAACACTGTCATTTCATTTTCCATTTTCTTTTTAGAAATGTAATGTGATTAGCTGATTGTGTTAGCTTAATCACTGCCTCTTGATCCAAACAGTAATTTCCCAAAACGTCTTCCTTTCTTCTCGCGAGCGGGGAGCACAGCCTCTTCTCCCGGGCAGGGAGGAAAACACAGTTTGCTGCTCGGCACAATCTTCTGCAGGAACTTCTGAACCCACCGAGCAACCTCAGCTACATTTGACAGAGGGAGCAAGATTTCCYGAACACTGAATCTCTCCAAAACGAGTGAAAATGGAAGGCAGGAAGCAGTGCAGGGACACGGGAGCCATCAGAGGGCATGGAGGAATTGCAAGGGGTACAGGCCTTCTCCAGTCTAACATAATCACAAATAACTCGCTTAACCCCTAARGCTCAGCTGTTTTTTCCTCCTTACCCTATTTTTAGCCACTAATTCCACTAACCACTACAGCTTGAGCTCTCAGACCTGCCGAAACGGAATCTGTCTCCCAAAACGCTCTTTTTTTCTTTTTTTTGCCTTGCGGTGCCTATTGCAGGATTTCCATCAGCAGCCCCGACTGGAGATAAACAAAACAGCAAGCAAATAAAGAAAGCAAAAAAAGATGGATTTTTCCCCCCCTCCTGATGAGATTTCAAAACTGACATCAGCTCATGAATAAAGAAAAGAGATTTCTAAGATAATGCAGTTTTGTGCATTTCTAGTGTCCMAGAAAATAGATGAAGAAAAAGGATGAAAATATGGGTGCTAAAATTTAAATTAAAGTCTTCCTGAGTTCCACTGCCTCTAGCCCATGACTGGGTCGTCCTGTGTGTCCCCAAAGGGAAGAAGGGAACAAGCAGATTTTCTTGGATGCCCATGTCCATTACTTTAAGTCACACGAAAGGCAGTGGCATGAAGGCACACACCGAAACATTTTACTAAATTTGGAGAGTTGAGATCCTTGAGGACATTACTGAATCCACAATCCAGACACTGTTTTTCTTGCGAGGATGCTGTGTCTTAACTACTGACTGCCAATAGTTCAGAGGACGAACAGAGCCAGCACCATGCCAGCTACATGCCACATTTCTCATGCTCCTCCACAAAGGCTGGGGAATCACCTGCTTCCAAGGGGCAATTTCACCTCGCCGGGAACTGCCCTGGTCCCTGCTTTGGACTTCCCAGGTGTGTCCATCGCAGGTTGCCTTTGAGCTCTTTGGACAGTCAACTGCTRTAACACGCACAGGTCTGGGTCAATCCCACCCCGACCTGGCATGGCTGGATTTGCCCTTCTGCTTAAAATTGCACAGGGTGGATCTGGTACAAGCAGTGACTTCATGTCTACCCAGAGCTCATCCTGCAAACACAGAAGCAAGAGGCATGGGAGAGAAAAGCCAAAACTGGAGGACAGCTAGGACCATCGGATCTCCTGCACATCCAAAGCAGCTGGGGGTTGGGATTTAGACGATCTGCAGAGGAGAAATAAAAAAGCTGTTGGGATGGAGGTTAATACTTTTAGATTGGCTTGAAAATCTCTTATCTGGCCATGAGAATAATCGTAATTGAAAAAGAAACGCTAAAGATGACAGATCGGGCCTTCCGCAGTGGTGTCTGCGTTGCATTCAACACACACAATTGACTCTTTGCAGCTTAAAAAAATGGAATTGAAAGGTGAGATACAAGGCAATTGCTGCAGGTGAGAAGGCTGTGTGTAGCTGTGACTGTATTTATCAGTCAACACAGATAAACATCCTAATCTACCCTCTTTCTGACAACTGGTTCTGAACTCTAGTAGCGACTGAAGCTAAATGAGCCTCATCTCTATCATATTTGTTCTTTCTTTCCCCAGAAGGAGCAAACAGCAATCAGAAGGATGTCCTGTCCTGAACAGGTCTGCTTTGTGCAAGTGCACATTGCTATGCACATTGCTACTGCACCACAACACAGACGCACCTCGCTTGAGGGCTCACAGCTCCTTGGAAAGTTCATTTCATAGCACAGGAAAATCTACCACTTTCAGAGAAACCTGTTTCTAGTGTGGCAGGTGTTGGCAAAGTAAAGTCTATGCCAACATGCAGATTCGTATTTAATGTGTTTGCTGAACGTGATGCCTACCAAAACCCGTCTTTATCAAAACCCAAATGAGCCTCCAGGAGCTGAGCGCTCCTGGCCTCGAGTGAAGAGTTGCCTTGTAGAGTCTGTGGCAACTTCAGCTCACCCAGCTTAAGGGTGCTTGTGTTTCCCTAACAAAAAGAGCCCTGTGGGAAGAGCTGRTGGCCAGGTTTCTGAGGGAGCGATATTTATTTCTAGAAGTGGACTATACTTAAAATAAAAATTTCTCTGCACTTACCCCTGGTCCCCAACCCATAARGACATCCATTGCTCTTTGAGATGATGGCATGTCCATGAAAGTCATGCTCACAGAGAAATAAAGTGCTTAGAAAGTATAAATGGAAACATTAATTTCTGTCACTAGCATTTCCTTCACCACTGACCAAATCAATATTTCAATAGCTATCTTTATTTACACCCACAGCACCCAAGGATTCATTCCAGAGACTTCAGAAATAACTTCCACTCCTTTGCAAACAACTCGTTTTCCTCAGGGCAACCCAACCAAAGGGTTGTCCAACCAAACCAAAGATAGAGCTCCTGAGTTGGAACTGACATCTCATACTCTAGAGTCAGATGCCAAAAGAAACATTTCCTTTAATTCCTTGAGTTCACTTTATCATTTAGAAAATCACTTTAAGMTGCTCTAAACTTGCAAAAGTTGAAGAGTTGCATTTTTGGAGGAAAAAAAAAAATCACTTAGACCATGACTCAGGAAAGCACGTACTGAGCTCCTGCTGAAATCACTGGGACTCGAGCACATACTTCAAACCAAGCATGTGGCTCAAGTGTTTTCTCAATACTGGGGCTGGGGCTTAAAATAATTTCTAATAGCTCTCGCTGCCCTCCCATAGGATTTATTCCTTTACTATTTTTAGTTCCCCCATGCAGAAGGGTGCCTAGTGAAGCCCTGGATATTACTGGTATAGTTTTTTCTCTTCTTTTCTTGTCTCTTCTTTCCAGCAGGCCACAGAGCCACCCGCCTGGGGTGCAGACCTGCTGCACATGGTCACCAAAGCCTGCAGCAGAGACACGGAAGGTCCTCTGGTGCTTCCCGAAATCGTCTTCATCTTCCTTCCCCTTAATTTCTCTCACATTTTCCCCACTGCAGTCTAAATCCATCACTACTTATATCCTAACTGACTGC
This sequence comes from Nothoprocta perdicaria, assembly GCF_003342845.1. Taxonomy (NCBI): domain Eukaryota; kingdom Metazoa; phylum Chordata; class Aves; order Tinamiformes; family Tinamidae; genus Nothoprocta; species Nothoprocta perdicaria. The sequence continues at coordinate 1,225,909 of NW_020456154.1, read as the reverse complement.
AAATAATTAATTTCTGTCCCCTTTAGAAGCAGAGGGGGACAGAATTAATTCTTTCTTCATGTTTTTTTAGATAATTCTGCCTCTCCTGAATTGCCTTTCTTTCCACACATGGTTCATCCTCAGCCTTCTCTTCTGCACTCCACCTGTTCTCCCCAGCCTCTTCTATTATTTTTGTTGACTTTCTCCTCTTTCTAACACATCAGTTTRGAGCAACAATGGTAGCCAAAAGCAGTGAAGCTAGCACAGCATAATAAATTACCCTGCTTTGCACCTGACATTCCCACTTCTGGTAGCCAAAGTATTCACTAATGAGTAGTGGATCTGGATGCCAATCCAAAGGCAACTTAAGGAGACTTGGCTGCCAGAAAGTAATACACATCACCTCTTGGCAGTCCTTTCTTTATTATTATTTCTCAGACTGAAGTATTCAAAATCAAGTATCACTTCTGAAAGAAAAAAAAAWTCTATTATTTTATRCAGGTTTTCCATAGTTTGAGTTGTAGGTTCAGATGACAGTAAAGCCCATGTGTCCTTGCAGAATTTGACCCCTTCTGCTTAATATGCTCTGTATATTTAAATATTCCTTGCRGCTTGACTATATTTTCTTTTGTTTTTTCCCCAATTAGCTTTAAGCCATTCTTACAATCACACCATATCAKATTTATTTTAAAAAGATAACAACGAGCATCTTATTAATTCATAAAACAAATTTTGTAGCACCTAGGCCCCTTCCAGGGCTGCCCACATAATCCTGAGAGATCTCAGTGTTGCACGGATTTAATTCCACCTCTGTTCAGTGAAGCTTTTCTGCACAGTTTGAAGTTCAAGCACCTTCTTAACCCTCACCAAACTCAGCAGGAACAAGTCAGCAAGGCACTGCACAACCCGGCAAGCAACAGAAGGAAAAAAATCAAATATGTAAGTTTTCAGGGCAAAATCCATCCCTTTGGTCTTTATTTGTAGTRAAGAGTCTTGGCTTATAACCAGAGCTCCTAATTGCAGGGGAAAAATTAAACCAAATCAGTTCTAGGATAAAATAATTCAGATCACAAGACAAAAATAAGCCAAAGCTTTCCGAAAACACCCTACTTTTGTGACAGAACTGTGCATCTACGGCCGTATCTACTCTAGGAACTTTTATCTTTACAGACATGTCAATGCAGAACGTGCAAACACCTCCATCTCCRTCCAAGAGATGCTTGCCTATCCATSCCCWCCAGCAGAAGAAGCCATTTTTAGCAACAGAAGGGCCCACGGGGAGGACCTGTCACGCTCCCGGCGGGCTGGTGTCTCCAGCCACACACGCACAAGGACACACGGCACAGGACAAGCACAGCAAAGCTGATGTTCCCGGGAAGCTCTGCATCTGCTGGACATACATAAAATGCACTGTACAGCATATGCGTGCATTATAACTTCTCTGCATGCATTCAGACAWGGTCCCAACAGGCACAATAGAAATTTCCATGCATTAGGAGATACCCAAAAGTTTCCGGGACCTGGACAAATRGACACAGTTCAAATTCTGCATGAGGCCAGAAAGAAGCCACACACCCAAAGTCTGGATTCAAAGTGATCCCCACACTAGCGTTGATGGCACTCTAAAAAAAAAAAGAATCTTATAGTGAGAAAGGAATCAAAGTCTCTTCCAGAAAAGTAAAGACAAAACCAGTATTTTTCTCCTGTAAATAAGATAACAGAAAAATTCCACACCTATTAGGAAGCTCCTAAATATACTCCAAAATGACAATACAGACTGGGGATGCTATTTCCTTCCAGAAAGGAAACCATTGCACAGCACAATATTCCCTTGCAGTGACTTCAGGGATGCTGCATACAAGTATCATCACACAGACTACCTGTGTAGGGAGGTTTTTGGGAACCTCAGCAYTATGTCCCAGGTGCTAAGGAGGGAAATCATGGCCCTCTCTCCCACCTAAACGAGACCCTCCCCAAGGATATTACACTAAGAGTTTGGTCTTATTTGGTCTTAAGCAATAGTGGCATTCACAAGCTTAAATGGACTGTCGCCCCAATCCTGTGTATCTGCATTCAAGCCATAAATCCCAAGAAGTGGTGACTGCACTGGCTGATCCTTGCATGCTCCCAGCGGAGCCCGAACGCGCTGGAAGGCAGAGCCGCTGGCATCGCGAGGCCATTACGAGATGGCACTTGGACACGGAGCGCGGAACAGCTCGACCCGGGCACTGTGGACGCGGCTGACGGCACCGCAGTCGGGAAGCTCCCGCTGTGCCCAGAATCCCGCGTGAACCCGCCGGGGGAAAACGCCAGCTTCGGCCGGGAATAAGCAAGGAGCTGCCTTCCAAAAAGCACCCTGGTTTTATCAGGGCACATTTTCCAAATTGCTGCTCTTTGAATCTCCTTAAATGAACACTGAAGTTAAACTATAGATTTCTAGAAGACCTTTAATGCCTTAAACACAGTTCTTTTTTTTCCCCAAAAATACCTTTTTTTATACATTTTTAACGTTCATGACATAGAAAGTGCTCACCTCCTTTTGCAGACTTGTCTCTGTCCTTTTTACCACCAACAGTCTTGTTTGCTTTAAGTAAAGACAAGCCTCAGGTAAAAGCACTTAATTATAGTGCTGGATGCTATCCTAGAGGCCCGTAAGACTCTTGTATTTGCAGACTCAAGAAATCGGTTTGTATAGCAGGTTGTTAGTCTTCAGATAATACATGGATTTTGTCGTCTTTGATTACTAGGTACTGCTGTTCCTTACTAAATAAAGATTCAGAAGAAAAAGGTAGTCTACGACAAAGGCACCCATATATACCGACATCAAGCTGTATTTTGACATTTCAAATAGAGCATAAATGGCACCTTCGTCCTTCTGCAGCTATGTCTGCAGGCATGGATTTCTGGCTAGTGCGTGAGGCAGCTAATGGGCACTCACAACTCGGGTGATGTGGTGAAAGCAGCTTCTGCACAGGCCTGGTCTGGAGGCAGCTCCAATGAGCCAGGTCTCCACGGCCTCCTGCAGGTCTCCTGCAGGCTAAGACCAGTCCAAAATCCACTCAGCAGTCACAGTGCAAGCAGAGAGCACTGGCATTTCCTTTAATATACTTTCCCCTTGACCTTGAGGACCCGCTAGCATAAATTAGGTAATATCCCAGTACATCCTTTCCACTTAATCCATAGACGATGTTTACGTTTCGGGGCAACTGTGGCAACAGTACTAGGATCCGGCAGCTAATTATTTTTAAAAAGTATCCACTGTATTCAGAGCAAAACGCAGGCTCATGTTTAACACGTTACCTAAGACCACTCCAAAGGCGGTGCGCTTCGCCCRTCTAGACAGAGCTCCTTGGCCATGAATTACCAATACGTGGAGCAAGGTGCTCAGATCAGTCAGCCACAAACGCTTAAAATTCATCCGTCGGCTGCCCTCTTCCCCCCTAATGTGAGACTGGCTTAAGCAGCCAAACGTGTATATTTTCGAATTGTAATTCCTTCTATTTGCTGTCAGGTTTCTGAGCCTCTGGAGTACACATGCTTCATATTTTCAAGCTTTGTTTTTCCTCCAGTCGGGGCATGTAAAAACTGACATGTGTGCGGTGGGGGAGGATTTGGGGGGAAGGAGAAAGATTAAGTGAAAGCAGCGGTTCTTCTGGAGCCCCACTGCAGTGGTCGAGACATTAAAGGCAGCAGGGAAGTGGCCACGGTAACACTGACAGTAAAGCCACAGACCTTGACATTAGTGTCACCGTTCGAGGTGCAAACAAGCATCAGTATCTGGGCTTCAGTGAAGCAGAGATGCCCCAAAACTAGGGCTGTATAGCAAAAGTGCCCCTTAAACGTGGGAAATTTAGATCTCAAGGCCACTTCTAGACTTGTTAATTTAATATAAACCTCAATCCTATTCACTGTCACTGTGTAGCACTAAATAAAGAAAAAAAAAATCCATACGCTGCATACATTAACAGCAGCATGATCTCAGTGTTGTTTGACAAAAAGGAGGACAGGACGAAAATTCACAGCCAAAGATGGGCTTGGAGATCCCATTTTATGGCACGCTGGTTCTGCCCCCAGTGCTGCCTGTGCTGATTTGAACCAGAACAATCTCAAACCCTTCCACTCATCTGTTTATTTCTTCTCATTCTGACTTTCCCGGCCATCCCCTCAAGAGCCTAGGAATAACCAGTTAATCAAAAGCACCCCACGGCTTGGGAGGAAACAAAGCTAAGAGCAAATCCGTCGCAAGCCAAACATTCCGAGGTGCAGGCCGCAAGAACCCCCCGCAGTCACAGGACGACATCGGCCTGCTCTCGGTGCATGAAGAACTAGCATTTTCCTGTTTTTATTAAAGTTACCAGCTGATTCACTAGAAATAAAGACTGTTTTAATCCTTCCTACTCCATTCTTTTAAAATAACCCTATATTAAAAGTTGCACCACCAAAGAAGCTGTTCCCATGGACCAACCTAGCCAATGCTCCCCATTAAAAAAAAAAAAAAAAGCTGCTTTGATTTTGATTTAAAAGTTGTTTTGAATAATTAAATCAGTATTTTTTTAACTTAAAATTAAGTGAAGAAGTGATTTGCATCCTTCCTTTGCTGGAGACTGAGGGAAGATACGAAACAGAATCTCTGTTTCAGAGCTGCTGAACACGCAAGAGCTTCACTATAAAAGATCTTCTTGATCATATATCTATTTCTGTTTATGCAAMGCTTAATATGAGTGTATCTTTGCCTTAAGGGCAAGCATCTATTCCCCGCACACATATTTCATTCCGTTATTGAACGCYGTCTCTGAAGGATAACTCGTCTGCAATAATTAATTTTTATAACAGCATTCTGGAAAATTCTCAGGTCATTTTTAAGCAGAGAATTTTGTCATTACCTACCACATACACAAAACYGTGGGGAAGAGAGATGCTGTTCTGCTTTGCAAAGCGTTTAGTAGTAAGATGGAACTGTCACATTGGCTTGCCCACCCTTTGGGCAATATATTTCAATAACTCTCACAAGTTATATACAAAAGAAAGCAAGCTACTGTAGGAGAAAAAAATAAGGAATTTATAAAGKATTGTCCTAGATTCTCCATCAACCRTATTTTTTTATATTCTCCATCCATGCAACATCCATGAAAAGTTCATTTAAGAAAATAAGATGTTTCSTTTGATGAAGGATCTTTCTTAAAACACGATACGGGTATCCCAAAGTACTCTTCTAGAGAAAAAACAACAAATAAAAAATTCAAGATCAGTAAAATAGCTTTATGCACAAACTCACGTTGATTTTATTAGGTTAGAGCCAAGGAAGTTCCTGTGCTAGGGAAGAACCCAACAATAACACAAGCACTACCAACAGCCAGATGTGCAATAGCAAATTTTTGGAAAAGAACAGATCCTCCAGAATTAGTGGCATGGAAAAATAAAGTATGGGAAATCCCTTCTTACAGGAAAATGAAAAATGAAGAATGACAGACAGCCCTAAAGCTGAGTCAAACTGATTTTTATAACGCATGGTTTATTTTTCTTCTCTGAACCAGAACCAAATAAATACATATGAAATAGAAAACACAGACCAAATGCAGACTTTTCTTTTTTAAGGTAACAAGTACTGATTATCACAAATAAAAATCTCAAATACTTAACCAAAACTTCTCACGTGCTACAGATAGTCTAGCACAAGCAAGATGCCTCATTCTTCTTGTCCTTCTGACGGATCCCCTTACTCTTCCCTTACACCCTCCTCACCAGGCTATGGTTCTCCTTCTGCCTACTTGCTTACCAGAGCTACCACGCAGTGGCAGTTAGTGTCCTTCTACATGGATTTATATCAAACTTTCTTGATATACATGAGCAAGAAGACACTGAGTCTTCAACCATCATTTCCCTTTTCCTTCCTCTGGCTTGCTATCTCATTCCTCCACTCGGGGCTCCAAACTTTTCCTGGGATCTGTTCTCACCTTATCATAAGCCAGTTTTTGCCACCCTACCATCACATCTGGAAAGCAACAAAGAAGCAGGTCAGACTCCAGGTTCCACCTAGAAGAAAGTAAACCCAGGTCTTCATTGGGAGGACTAGGACAAAAGGGAAGAAGTCAGTCCACAGAGTCACCTACAAGAGCTATCTGCCAACTGCAGGTTTCCTATGTGACACTTGAGAACTGCTTAGTGTCCAAGTTCTGCACCTGTAAAGCAAATTACAAGAACTCCCCATTTCAAAAGTTGGGTGTTTTTTTCTGCAGGTGAGGAAACATTGCAAGTTTCAATGACAAAAAGCACCAAGCGTTTTATGAAGTTCAAAACCACTGTGCCCACAGTGGAATGAAAAATTTGCCGGCCCTCCCTCCAGCGCGCAGTCAGCATGGAGCTGTCTGCCTTGGGATTTTGCATGCCTGACCCTGGCTTTGAAACTCTGCTGAGTCCCAGCACCACCGTGCAGGCATTATTTTTTCCCTGGCTCCACAAACAAGCTCTAATAGCTGTTCCCCTGTGCAGCACATTTACCTTTGGGTACATTCCCAGAGCCTATAAATCAGCAAAACACCTCGACAGGCAGAGAAGTGACTGCTGTCAGAAGAGTTCACTTGTGTGATTTCACATGAGGAGCTCTATCCCATGGACTATAATTTAAACTAAATTAGCCTCTCCTGGAAACCTACTCCTGTCAGCAGTGCCTTTAACTTCCCTGAAAACCTTACTGTGTGCCTTGAAATGCAGAAAGTCCACCTGGAAAAATGCATTAGCTTTTGAGTCGCATTTGTGTCTGTACCTGCAATGGTGTTAATAGTTGTGAAAAAAGGGRCAAACACTGATTTCGAGGAGCACTGAATATTTTGTATATGCTGCAAATACCGTCGGGACTCTGCGGGTTCTGGCAGGGGTGATTCGAGTCCTTCCTCTACGCCCCACACGGAGCAAATCCCGGCTGCAACAAAAACAGCTTGCCGAGTTCATCTTCAAAGCACTTCCCGACCGCTCGCCCATTAATCCMGCCAGCACGTCTAAGGAACAGACACCTGTGCTACACTCCGAGTGCTGACGGGGGAGCCCAGGTAGAGAGCTGCAGGCCTGAATATGCACAACGGCTTTCCGGGCTGCCCTCGGCTGCCCTACATTCCCACGTCCCTGTACCCCTCCCCGTGACACCATTGGCCTTTGAAGGTTTCTGAAGGAAACCTTCAGCTAAGAGGGGCAAGTGAAAAGCAATAAAAGTAGGAATGTGGARGTCCTTTCCATAGACCAGAACAATCCATTTGGATTGGCCAAACCAAGTAAATTATACATATATGTRCTGAGCAGAAACAGAGCTGCTTCTTGTTATTTCTCTTAACTCCCTTGAGTAAAGTGACCTAAATTTGAAGGTAGCCTGTCTCAAGTTGGGTCTTGGACTAGATCATCTCCAGGACTCTGGTCCAGCCYGAATCCTCCTCTAACTGTGTATGCTATAGCACCAGTTTGCTTTGGGCATGGTTGACCTTCAAGGCTACGCGTGAAATGCTGTAGATCACATAGTGGTTCACAGGCCATTCCTCCCTCCGTGTCCCTTTCACAGAATAACAGAATCCCAGAAGGGCTGAGGTCGGAAGGGGCCTCTAGAGATCATCTAGTCCAAACCCCCTGCTCCAGCAGGGCCACCCAGAGCACGGGGTACAGGGCGGCATCCAGGCGGGTTGGGAAGATCTCCAGAGAAGGAGACTCCACARCCTCCCTGGGCAGCCTGTGCCAGGGCTCTGTCACCCTCACAGTGAAGAAGTGYGTTCACAGTGAAGAAGTTCTTCCTCACATGCAGATGGAGCTGCCTGTGTTTGAACTTACACCCATTGCCCCTTGTCCTGTCACCAGCCACCACTGAGAAGAGTTTGGCCCCTTCCTCCCTACACTCATCCTTCAGCTATTTATACATATTGATCAGAATGTTTCCACCAACCTACAACAAAGAAACAACATCTGAACTTAAACCAACGCTTCTGATGCCTTCAATAGTTACGTTGCTATTTGCTGAAAAGCTGGTGAAACGACATGTCTTTACAAGTGGATAGAGAGAGAGGCACAAGGAGGGGAAGCTGCAGAGAAGAGCGAGCGTTTTGCTTGGTCACTAAAGTGAATGAGCCAGTTTCGCAGCCAGCACAAACCAGTCAGACCTGTCTCCACCTGAGCTGGCCAAGTTGGGGATGAAACATCAATGCCTGTGATGTGGCTTTAGGAGTGAAAGCAGTTCTAAAAATTGGTAATTCGCCAAGATGCAGATACTGACAGTACTGACTGGAATAGCTAAGGACCATTTTTTCCTGTTACTGTTCAAAGCGCTTCTACAAATATTTAAACTTCCACACCCAGTGTCCAGAAATCCCAGTCATGACAATGATATGTAAGTTTATGCAGCCCAAAAAAAAAAAAAAAAAAAAAAAAAAANAAAAAAAAAAAAAAAAAAAAAAAAAAAAAGGAAAAGGAAATCAGATTGATGGGCTTCTCCAGTCTAACCTTTCCTTCATACCACGCTCATCACTGCAAGCACTTACAAATTCAACACCAGCGAGGCTGGAAAATTGACCACAAGTTTCTTCTTGCCCTGCACTGGCTTTGCCTTGCCCTGCAATCTGTCTGCTAGTGCCACTCGGACTCCAAGTCTTTGCACTGAGCAGACAGCACTGCAGGAAGTCTCCCTTTAAAGCAGTGTGCTTAAATACAGATGATTTGCCATAATTACTATCCTGTAAAATGTTATCGTGGAAGGACTAGACCCTTTTGGTACAGCGCTATAAATGACAGAGCTCTTTCCTCCTTCATATATTAATTGCGCTGAAATTGCATCCAATGAGGCCATGCATATTTAATCAGGTCTGGGCCTCCTCAACACCCTGCTATTGCACATGGTGAGATCAGCCAGAACCATAAATTATTAACTTTGCCAGCGAAACTTCTGCTGAATAATTTTCGGTTGGCAGCGCGCTCTTTTGCTGAGGCAGAGCTTGCTTTGCAGCGTCCTCTTATCATTAGTATTCTTCCTGGGTTTCCGAGGCCCCGGAGCGCCGGAGAGGGTCACGGCTCCGCTCGAGTCGAGGCCCCAGGGGAGGCCGCGGTGCCTCAGACGCGCTGCATTTTCTGTCRGCGCCCAATCTTCTCCTAAGCAGAATGCTTCCTCTGGGGTCATGTCTAATCTAATCGCTAATTACACCTTTTTGTTAAGGCCAGAGAACGTATCGGGTAGTCATCTTTACTAGGCAAGGATTAATAAATAGATATGATCCTGCCTTTTGCAGCCTTCCAAAGAACATCGAAAGCAGAGCGAAGCGCCAAGGCAGAACACAGAGAACCCATTCAGAAGCCCAGGCCTCCTCTCCAATAAACCCATGTCTTCATTAGAAGAAATGAGGAGCGAGCAAGACGCTTAGCTCCAGGCCACGGCCAGTCCAGCCTGAGCAGGCGGCGCGTGCGGAGGGAACCTGCGATCTTTCCAATCACAGCGGGCCGAGCCGGGCTCCACGGCCGGTCCTGGGCGTCCCTGTCACCTGTGGGAATTGCTTTGGCCCCATCCCTCTCCTCTCGGGCTCATCTAGCTGCCCTCGGTCTCTGCAAATGCCCAGCGAGGAGCCTGCGCTGACTGCTCCTGGGAACATCCCGGGGCAGCCACATCCTTGTTTGGAGGCTTCAGGCTTTGGACTACAAGTTGTTTGGGGCTGGGACCAGCCCGTAGCACAGCTGCATCTCTGCTGATGCTTGTAAGAGCCATTAGAAAACAAATACATATATACACACACACACACATATATATATATGTATGTATATTTAATAAGATACATAACAAGCAGGCATCTGTGGGCAGGAGGAGTGTTACCAAGAAGCCACCGCAGAAGTGATGAGGAACACAGGCTTCAAGTCCTTTTTCCAGCTTTCCCACCTTCTTCAGGAGAGGACTGTGGCATTAAACAGTCAGCCTGCTCACTAAACTCTTCTCCCCAGCTGCAGCAAGGTTTACTCCAGGCTGCTAGCCTGCCTCTAAATACATCCTGAGATTCTCAGACAAAAAAAAAAGACCTATAGAGCCACTATCTCCCTGTGACATTAATTAATTATTATTAATGTTAATTATTCACTAGCGTGAAGGTCTCCCCATGGAAGATGCAAAACATGAATCTTTAGCTGTCACTTTGCACAACAGCTGGCAGAGCCGAGCATGGCAGGCATCTGCTCAGCAGTGATTTTTCTGACAGCGAGACAGTATTACAGAGAGCTTCTCGCACCTACCATTAAAAATCAGTAGCYTTTGGAGAGAAAAACGGAAATTTTGAGCCAAGGAACAAAATACAGCTTGTATTTAAACTGACTTTTGCTAAGGTACCATTTCTAGAACAACGTTGTGTCGACCTGTAGTTACTAAAGCTGCCTCAAAAGTGACACCCTTCACCCTCCCAAATATGAAGGCAGTTGATACTGGCGGGCACTATTGAGCACCAGGCAAAAGCAGTGACTGACTCAGGGGACCTCAAGTCAGGAGTCATCAGCCGCCAGCAGCTTGGCCCATAGCCCTGCCTGTATTTTCCTGTCACAGGGTTACGAGCAGGGTTTGTACCAATTCCAGCCAGTCAAGGCAAAAGGTACCAGCCTYGCTCAGCCGATGCAAATCCCCAAGGCGGGAGAGTCCTCGGTCACCCCCGGAGTGTCCCCCGCCAACATAACGAAGGGGTCTGAAGTCACACTTTGGGCGAAGCTGGCGCTCTGCGGTGGGCGCCCAGCTCGCGCCGCCACCTCCGCGCGATCCGACCCCGCCGCCCGCCGCGGAAACCCCCCGCAGACGCGCCCGGCCCCGCGCGGCCTCCCGGGAAGTCCCCACGACGGCACCGCCTCCGGCTGAGCTACCTGCGCATTGCGGCGCCGGAAGGCCGGGAAACCACGTTTCCTGACAGCCCGCGGACAAAGAGGCGCTGATGAGAATCAGAGCGACCTTCTGGGCCGGGATCCCTTGCTCGGCGCCCACGCACGGGCCACTCACCAGATACTTCAAGTTAGCACAAAACTCTTAAGTCAACACAAAACCCATCCTGTTTGCTGCCTGCAAGCCTGGCTGGGTGAAAATATCCTGGCACGGATTTGGGTGCATCATGGAGCTGGCGGAGCAGGCGGCTGCAGGAGGAGCAGGCAAGCCAGCGAGGGCCAAGCACCCAGAGCTAGGAGATGACTTGCGGACATGCATCAGTAGCAGGACTTCCAGATGGATTTCGCAAGACCAAGGGTCTTCACAAGAACGGAAAATCGAGGTGGTCCTGGGGAAGCTACAGCCTAACAGAGCCTCAGAGCCGCAGGGTCTGGCAACATCACAGCACCGAGGACAGGAGATGCGAGGCGTGGGAAGGCCAAGCTAGCAGCGAGACACTTCCAACCAAGAGAGGTGAAGCCTATTGTCAGTGGAAAAGGATGCTTTCTTCTCTTGGACCTTTCTCCAGTAATTTCAGATGCAATCGAGGCCTGCTGCAAAATGGGAATGAAATGGAATGGAGGAGGACTGGTTCAAGACACATCAAGAAATCAACTGGTTTTAGGGCACTAAGGCCTAAAATTTGCAAAGATGGAGAGAGCGGTGCCAGTGTAACCCTTCTCCAGCCATTTCCTGCGTGCAACATTGGGACACGAAGCCTCAATGACTGCTCTGAAATTAAAGGGCCTCCCCTCTCGCAGCCCCAGCGACCACCTCATGGGCAGGTGAGCTGCTGCAGCGGCTCATCCTGTGAAGCATGAACAACAGCATGGCAAAGAGCTGTCACCTCACAGCGCTCCCAGGAGCGCTGCTGGAAAAGCCCGTGCACGGAGAGGTGCCGCTGCACCAGACGTTCAACTTCACAAGGTCATTGCCAACCACAGATTGGGTGACTTGCGCCAGGAACAAGTACCATGTTTTGCACAAAGATGAAATATGTTCCTAAGCTCCTGGTCAAAATAAAATCAGCATCCCTGGAAGAAGAAACTGAGGAGACGGTCAAGACTGTAAGGAAGGGAGGAGCCGCTTGAGGATGTGGATACTGGGAAGGTACTGAACTGGAAGCACCAGGAGGGTGCTTGGAGGCTTCACACAGCAAACCACGAGGAGCCAGATTGACAAGACATGAAGCCAAGAGAAGGCAGTAACCGAGGACCCACACCGCACAGATCTGCTCCTGATGCTAGACACAGCACATTCCCAAATCACTCTTGGAGCACCGGATGACAGAAAGGTCGAGACAAGCACAAGTAAGCAAAATCATGCAAAGCAAACTGAAAGTGATCTAAATACAACTGGTTTCATTTTAAAATATAATCATGCAATCAGAGAATCTCCTCTTGGGAATTTGGTGGAAAACCACCCCACGYCTGCTCGTGTGGTTTATGAGGTCACCAGAACCCCTGGCAGAATTACATCCTTCTATCCAAGTTGCTTATTATTTTAACACACCACTTTTTTTTTTTTTCTTTTGGCTTAAACATCAGTATTTAAAASGCCTAGAATCATGCTGCAACTTTGACTGCTTTAGAGAAAGAAAAAGGACAAGAAGAGGAGAGCTCATTCTCCTAAGAAGCTTTTCTCTAAAATACATATATTTATAATGCAGAAGCCAATTTCTGCCTTCAGTATAGAGGCTCTCCTTATCATTTTTGAAGGGAAAGATCTGCTGCTTTTGTCGCCAAAGGCTAAGCCGGATAAGTGCAATTTAAGTTCCAAATTAAAGACACTGGACAGATGTGACATTAAACACCCAGGGGAGGCACCAGGAAAGACTTTCATGATCATATGYTAGAGTGTCAAGAAGGATCTAACATAAAGTCTTCAAGAAGGAAAACAGAAAGCAGCAGAAGGAAAGAATAAACACTTGTTTCAGAGCATCTCTAGCTACAAGAGCTAAGACGATCACTGTTTTAAAGTAAAGGGTTAAATTCAAACATACAGAGAAAATTATCCTGAATTATTCAGGCAAACACCTATTGATTTCATCTAAATGCAAACTTCAGGATCTGGCCAAAAGGCAGCTTATAAAGCGATTCCAATATTTGAATTGAGAGCATATCAACAACAGCACGGTTTGAGGTCATTTAATTTAGGAAAACAGGACAAGCCTACGCCCACAAGACTGAAAAACTGGAAAGCTTAAAACAAATCCTACATGGGAAAGTGTGCTTCAGCTGGGAGAGAGAGGAAGAGAATGGAGATGCATTTATGGCTACTTTGAATACGGGGAGCTATTTCCCACTGCTTGGGAAGGGCTGTGAAATTGGGGAAGCAGGAAGCCTGGCACGTACACAGGGCAGCACCGTTCCTAGAAGATCAGCATTTGAGTATGTTGTACAAGCTACAAAGCAACACAATCTTCCCTAAACTGTTGCTTCCCTTGCTACTCGTCACCTCCCTCTGTCCTACAGAAAACAACTGTGTTCAGGCTCCCCAAAAGGAGTACGGGGGAGAAGGGAACTGCCGGGAGTAGAGAAGTGAATTTCTTTATTCCAATTGCACAAGTGGAGAAAGGGAATCTAGATGTGTAGTGACAACATAAAGTGTTGGGCAAATATATACAAATAGCTACTTTAAAAAAAAATGATATGCTTTGTTCATGGCCACAAAAAGCACCACACTCAGCATATTTAAGGTCTGTGTGTTAGCTTTCCACATGAAGATGACTGCCAGTGCCTTCCAGGGCAATGAAAACTTAAAGTCTCACTGGGATCCAACTCCTGCTGCTTTGTGTTGCATCATCTACCCTCTGTGAATCTAGACTAAACTCTGAAATGGGATTATATCATCTCTAGCATGAGCAATGCAGGCAAATGCTGGACTTTAGTTTCAGGAACAGCACAGCCAGAAAAACTAACCCTGCTTTCATTTCATTGGTACTGACAACAGCATGCAATTGTTTTTTAATAGTGATTTTTTTAAAAAAATTAATGTCACTATTGGCCTCATTTACACAGATGAATGCCTCTCACTGTCTGTATGTACATACACGTACTTACTGTATCTTTAAATCTGAATGCTAGGGATGCTGAATGCCTATCTGCACTTATAATTTTAGTACCTTTGCAATACTGCTGGTGATCTCATAAAAAAATAAAATGGAAAGTTCAGCTTGTGTCAAATGGTGAAATATGTTAAAAAAAAACAGGAGGGGGGGGGGACACAAAACAATTTACTACAACCCTGTCTTTCAAGACAAAAAAAAAAAACCCCACTGAGGTACAATCAGATTTCAAGCATCCTGGAATGTGTGTGTGTGTGTGAAGAAGAGTTTTCCAATGGCTGCAGCACATTCCTGGGAGAAAGGACTACTGGGGTTCATCTGACTCCTTGCCTGACTTGTGCCAAGTCACTTCCCTGCTGCATGAAACAGAGGACTAACTCAGAGGAGACAAAGCAGAAACAYGTAAAGAGCTGAAGCAAGACCCTTGAGACTGCTTTTAATGGTGAACTTGTGCCACCGCTCCATGCAGTCCTGCGGGTCTGTAACTGCCTGCAGGGCTGTGCTATTGGTGCACATTGCTCTCGAATATTCACACCTGGGTCCTTTTCCTTGCCCTCTAATTGACTTTTCCAATGGGACATTGCTCTACTCGTCGCCAAAGCCATTACACTTCGTATGGGGATGGCGGGAGCAGTTGGTTGCATATCTTCTACTCTTAGGCTATTTTGGTAACCTTCACTGGACACTCATCTACCAGTGGAGAGGGCACTATATTAGGGAGCATCTACCAATGCATTAAAGGTTTCCAGACCATAAGAAGCAATCTGATCTCCACCCCACGGCATCAGAAGATGGGAAACGTCATTCCTGTCACAACAGCTGACAGACTAAAGCAGACATAAGGACACTCCAGGGAATGGGATCCTCAGCAGGTGTTCTCCTCCACCAGTTGTTGCATTTGAGCAGGAATGTTTCCCTGGCCCTGGTGCATTGCTGGTGATAAAATGCTTCCTGCCCTCCTAAGAATGAAGTGTGCAACATGCCTTTAGATGTCAAGCGAAAGCAGTTAATTGCAACATGCAACATTAAGCTCTGCACACAAGCAATCCTGCAACTTTCCATTCACACACCCAGGAACTCCCTTGGTCCATACATAGCCAAGACTACAATCCTGAGACAGGCTGGAAGAGCAGGATAGACAGCCAGTGGTCACTTGTGACCTTCAAGGATCAAGCACCAACTCAGTAAGCACAGGCACTTTCCCATACATAGAGAAAAKCTGCCTAGCTTACTTATTTTTGACAACTGCAGTTCAGTTTCAGTTAGTGGTAAGAAGCAGGTAAATGCAATAAAACATATCAAGCAAAAATAAAATAAAACAGGACTCCTCTTGGTCAGTTTTTCCTATAAAGTGGAAGGAAGCTAGGTCTCCCTTCCRGAGGGAATTATAAAGGTATGCAGATTAGCAGTTCTATTCTGTTTCCTTAAAAAGCTTCCATTTCTCCTAAACTGTATTAAACCTTGCGCTTTAAGCAGTAAAAGATGGTGCTGCTCAACACTGCAAAAACAATAAGCCTGAGTGTATGGCTGTGGAGCATCCAGTGCCCTGCTGGAGCTAAGCAAATTACAACCTTCACTTCTTTCAGAGCAACGGTCCCAGCTGCAGAAAAATGATTCTTTCAAACGACAATATAAAATGATGCAGTCTAGCTGCCTGACTTCATTCCCCGAAAAGAGATTTTCTCTCGGGACGCAATCTGGTTTGAGGGGAGGGAGTTATCTGAACACGGCATCAGAATACCAAGGATGTAGCTGCAAGCAGTGGTTTGACTCCCTTGCAGAGAGTATTTCCTCAGCAGATTTGGAAACACTCGCACACAATTACTGAAAAGAAAAAGCCACCTATGAACACTAGCTTGAGRAGCCCAGAAAGAGGTAGAAATATCAACTGCAGTGGCAGAAAATGTTTGGAAAGCAATGCCATGTAGAGACCAAGCTCGGAGGAGCCCAAACCCTGACACCAGGCCAGCTTGCACATATTCTGAGGTGTGGCACAAAAGCTGCCCTGCAGAAGGATCYATCCTGCAGTGAAAAAAACATGCAGGGCTGCAAGGAATGGAGTTTTGTTGCTGAGGCTTTTTAAACAAGGCTAAACAGAAAGGCAGTCTCAGTAGTTGGTTGAAGGAGAGAAAAAAAACAGTGGTGATTTACATCTTTGGACTTCCAAGTGCAGGTTTTCCATGCTTTTTTATCCTTACTACAGACTATACCTCACTGGGAGCACAAGCGTGTGTAGCATGAGTGTGTATATCCCCCAGGCTGCTGTGAACACATCCGAGCCAAGATGCGTAGTTTAGAAGTCACAAGCAATGAGAAGCTGCATCATTTGCCTCGCTACTGCTTATCCCATGGTGGAAGGTGGCATCTTTYCTAGTGATAGCAAAGGGAGAAAACCATACTCCTCCAATCGCTCAGACCATCACTGTGTGGAAAACACAACATGAGGGGTTTCTAAGATATTACCCCCTCACTTGGCACATCTGGGCACCAGTCTGTCTTTGAAATAGTTCTTGGAAGGGGGAGAAATATGGAAGTATTCATTCTTACATTTCATTTAATTTCTTGGGAGCGCAGATGGGAGCAAGGGGACCCATTTGGAAATCAATGCAATTATGTGTTTTCACTCTAAAGTCATTAGCAGAAGTGATGAAGTATCAACTTGCTCCCTCTCTAAACTACTTTCTCTTCTGCTTGGAGAAAAACCTGCCCGCTCCATGTAAGGCAGCTCTTCCTGGTGAGGAGCCCAGGAGTAGCAGAGAGGCTGTGGCAAACTCCAGATGTTTCCTTTACAGAGGCCAGTTCCCTGGTTGAACCGTATGGGCTGCTCTGCCAAACCCACCAGCCTTCACCCTAATGGGACGGCAGCTGGTGGTGGAGGATAACCCTGAAGAGAGGGGCTGACCACCAAGGAGAAGGAGAGTTAAGTAGCTGATCGTGTCTTGCTACCCACATGTTCACTRAACAGCCTTTGGAGTCAAGAATCTGCTTCCCACCATTGTGTTTGCCCTCACCGAAGCACGAAGACAGAGCCATTTACTAACACCTCCACTGACATTTGCACAAGCATTTTGCTGTATCAAAGGGGAAGGGACAAAAAAAGCCACACACAATCATCCTGGATTCATGGGAGCCCCTCGGAATCATGGCTGGCTTCCAGTTGCTGATATAAGACATGAACCAAAACCCAGTGGGACCAGGTGGCACTATAGCAGCAAATGAAACCACAGTAAACCCACCTATTTGGCAGGTTCAGGAAGGTAAATGCTACCCACTCCAAAACGGAAGCCTATGAACTGTGTTGATCCATATTTACCTTGGGTTACCCCACTGGAACAGGCTAACTCTCCCCCCAGAAGAGCTCATCCATCACTCAACCTTCACTGCCCGCCAGCTTACAGACATGGGCCATGTGGCTCTCATAGGACACAGCCACAAAGGAGTGACTGAAGGGAGACATCTGGCACAAATCACCCACAAATACACCTAAATGTTAAGGTAGCTTGAGAAGAGAATGGTAAATCTTTGCTGGCAAACTGGCCACAGTTCTCAAAAAACAGATCTTCTGCTCTTTACACTCATCTCTTAAAGCTGTTGGCCAGGAGACAGGATCCCTTTTTTCCTTCTTTTTTGCCATATGAGTACAGCAGGGAAAAAAAGAAGTGAAGCTTCCCTTGTCAGCCCATTTATGCAGTGCAGATGTTAGCCCATAACAGCCCTGTTAGTGTGTTGAGAAGAGTCTGTTAAGGCTGGGAGTCCAAGCAAATGCCGAAGCAATGGGTTGTCAGGATGCTCCTGTAGCCAAGAAACCCAAGGTGGTCCCCTTTTCCACTTTCCCAGAACCTTTGGAAAGTGGTATAATATAAAGGAAAACACCATTTCTAAAGAGATTTCAGGTTTAAGCTCCTTGCATGACAGAAAAACATACAGCAAGTTTAAGCATGACTTCCAGCCAGGGCAAGTTCCCACTGGCATATCCAACATGAAGAAAGAAATCTAGGTCCTTTTTCATACCATTCTAGTATAAATCAGCTAACTTCATCCCAGTTTCCAGGCATGCTGAGCAGGTCCACTTAAGAATGCATTATATGCTCTTGGACACATTCCCTTGCAGTCCTGGAAGGCAAATGACACTTGCTTTCTGCAATACATCAAACTGAATACTCACATGTGATTAGCTAGTTAGGAGGCACGCTCAAGCTTTCTCCACTCTTCTGCATTTTAATAATCTCTTTTTAATTTCTGACTGATACTATTTTCACCCCAAGGATTTAGGATTAGGATTTCCAGCACCAAAAGCAATTGCCCAGTTCCTTCAGCCCTCGTGGTCTGTCTTCCTACGTGAAAAGCCTGCCTGCTTTGCCATCTTCAGATAACTCAGTCGCAACAACTTACTCTGACCTCTTCCAGATCATTAACTAATGCAGAGAAAACTTCACAGGAAGAGCATCAATAATCTTTCCCACTGCACTGCCATGTCTCAAGAATTCTCATAGCTTGAGCACAGATCGGTTCAAATTATGTAACCAATCCATTAGTGCCACATGAAAACTGATTTTTTTTAATCTTATTTCTTTGCACAATGAAAGATTTCATAATGCTTAGCTTGAAAGAAAATCATGGTTTGTACTTTTCTTTTTTTCCCCTATGTGAGTATTTTTCCAGATTTTGCTCTAAATCCCTGCTGGTGTCTGCAATTCCTTAAAGCATTCTTACACTACACCATATGAAAATAAACTGCATTTATCCCCTGCAGAGTCAATCTGCGCACCAATAATAAACACCCCAAGCCTGTCTCTTTTCGCATGCGAAATTCGGACCTCAGATGTATAATGCAAGGTTGCCGCTGACTTTAATGAAGACAGGAACGTACATCTAAGGGCAGAATTTGGAATACAGTCTGGTTTTCCTCAACACGTCAAACCACCATCCCTTCAGACTCCTTGGGGCCTTTTTATCCAGGCCTCTTTAATGAGCTTCTGTGAGCTATACCTCCCAGTAACCCTTTCCCCCTTGCCTTTTAGTTTCAGAAACCTTAATTTGACTCAGTGTAGAAACACCAGCTCCAGAGACCATTTCTGAGACGAGGCACTCTTTTGATGCCACCTCCCAACATATTACTCTCTTAAAATGTTTGCTCATACGTTTGCTCTGGATGCTGAAAACAGCCCCCATTCAGGCATTTAGCTCCCCAGGGTCATTCACATTGAGGAATTTCAGTGCACATGTCAAAGTCATAGGTAAAAACAGGGATTAGGGGCACATGTCACTGCTCATAAAAGAAGGATCAAGACTTTGAGCTCAGGTGGAGAACGGGGCATGCCCCTGTTTTTGAAGTCCAACTCGCTGGAGAAGGGCCCACCTCAGTTTGGGTAGCTCCACTCTAGCATCTTGCCACCAGCTGGCAGACATTTGCTAGCATATTTCCTGCTATATGGAAACGACTTCACAGATGCCTGGTTTTGAAAAAGAGTAAAGCAAACAAGCTAAAATATTTAGCCTTATTAAGTGAAGTCATCTTCCAAAAGAGGTTTCTAAAAAAAAAAAAAAAAGAAGAAAGAAAAAACCAAGGCTGGATTTGCATTCTCTCATAAACGAAATCCACACTAAACATTACTGAGTCTAATTCTACTACTGTGCCGAATGATCCATTGCAAAATTAAGCCTGGGCATGAACCAAGGATAATTAATAGGATATGGAGCTTCCTCTCCAAGGCGTCAGCTCAGGCTCAGCCCGGAGCCCACAAGAGCAGAAGTGGCTGTGGGGGAACCAGGGCCCTCAGGTACAGGCCCCAGCACCGTGGGGTTTTAAGCTCCAGTTAGTAACCCATGCTCCAGGTTTTGTCTGAAGTTGATGTGTTTGAGACGCATGGGGCTGAGGTGGTTCTCCAGGGCCCCACACCACAGGGACGCTCCCAGGTGTGTGGCCAGGCACCTGGGCACATTTTAATTGCGTGGTTCTTCCACGCTGCTGTTTGCTTCCCCCTGAAAGCTGCTCTGCTCAGAGGGAGCTTCCAGCTGGGAGGCACCAGCAGATGTGGTTACAGAGAGAAGAAGGAGGTCCGGTCTAACCTGCCCGCCCGGAGAGAGGTTGCTGATGACAGCGTGAGATCTGCAGCTGCCGTGGGTGAGGTTAGAGAAGCCATGGAGCAATCCCAGCCTATCAAGCCACTCCAAGGAAAAGAGAGGATGATTAAGGAAATGGATGAGGGATAAGGGAATGGAACATCTCTCATATGAAGAGAGGCTGAGTGAGCTGGGCCTGTTTTCTCTGGAGAAGAGAAGGCTCAGAGGGGATATGATTAATATGTATAAGTTCAGGAAGGGAGAATGCAGGGAGGAAGGGGACAGGCTGTTCTCACTGGTGGCCAGCGATAGGACGAGGGGTAATGGCCACAAGCTGAAGCACAAGAAGTTCCGTCTCCAGGTGAGGAGCAACTTCTTTACTGTTAGGGTGACAGAGCAGTGGAACAGGCTGCCCAGGGAGGCTGTGGAGTCTCCTTCTCTGGAGGTCTTCAAAACCCGCCTGGATGCCACCCTGTGCCACATGCTGTAGGTGTGCCTGCTTGAGCAGGAAGGTTGGACTAGATGATCTGTAGAGGTCCCTTCCAACCTTAAATATTCTGTGATTCTGCGTGATTCTGTGAGAGCTTCCCCGCCTCTCCTCGCTTGGGAGAGGCCCAGCCCTCATCATCAGCCTCCCATATCCTGCACCCCGTCCGAGTCACCCAGGCACGACACGAATACCAGATTTGAGAAGGGTGCACAAGAAGTGCCCACCTGAGACACCCTGTGGGTGCAGGGACTCTCAGGACATCACCGGGGTCTTCCTCCACCACTCTCCTTCCCCAAATATGTTTCCCTCCTTCCATAAGGCGGTTGTGCACCAGCGTGTCTTTCTGGCCCTGGGTCATACCAGCTTCCTCCCTCCTCCGGGATGAAGGCTAACTAGATAGAAATCAGTTTTTACAGCACTGCAAAATAGGACTGTGATGTTGCAGAAAAAATATATATTTTTTTAATTCTTATGGCTCCCCACAGTCGTTTCCGTAAGGCACAGAAAATTTCAGAGATAGCAGAACCATTTCCAATTCAAATGCCTGCTGTACCCTCAGCATAACTCCTGCAGCCTGACCCGTGATGGGTAAGGAGGAGTATGATACTGCTATCATTCCCTCAGGTGTGACAGGCACCTGAAAATAAAAAGCAAACGACATGCAAAACTGCACTGTTCTCTTTTCCCCAAATCCTCGCAATCTCTGCCTCTGGTTTTGCCTACGCTCCTTGGAGGACAGGTTATTTGAAAGACTCTTATTGCAGGCAGATTTGCGATGGTGCAGCTTACACGGGTTAAAAATAGCAGCTGATAACATGATACAGCACTGCTGCCCGCCTCTCAAAACCAGAAGTGACGGGCAAGGTGAGGGAACCTTAGCAAAGCAGACAGTCGCCGCAGGTTTAACACCAGGGTTTACGTTTTATTTCATTTGAAAGATCGAATCTGTATTTTCCCTTCAAATCTTCTTCAGCACATCACAGCCTCCTACAACAGCATCGCTGGCAGCATTTAAACATGCACTGATGGCAGGCCTGCCCAGAAAACCGCGACCAAGCAAGCTCCCTTTATGAAAACCAGGTGAAGGTCCTCAGTGCAGCTGCAAAGCAGAACTGTTTGTTGTCTCTGCCAAAACTCTGCGTATAGAAAATAAATTTCCAGCTCCAGACACCTCTTCTGGCTTCAGGGCAGTGACAACAGCAAGCCATGCAAAAAAGGACGGGCTATGAAAATTATGACTTAACTCTCTTAAATGAGCGAGCCAGCTCTCCCAAAAATCACGATGCAAAACCACACCGAGAGTATAAACCTCAGGATCTCAGGGAAGCTCTCACCTGGCTGGACTGAACACGAGAGGATGACCCTAGCTCCTCAAATCTATCCCCACTGCTCAGTAACAGTGCTTGCTGTAGGGTCTCCAGCATGGCATTCAGTCTGCTTTCCTGAGCTTTTCCATCTATAAAATGGGAATGATCGTATTTCATTTCCTTGCAAAGCTGTTATTAGGGTTAATTAGCTAACGTTTGTACATTACTTTGAAAAGCGCAAGAGTGCAAGTGTGTACACACACACACACACACATATATATATATATATATAAAATGTGCATAATGTCCTATTATCATAACCATCTGTGCCAGTGGGAGATTTTAACTGCTGAGCCAGCTCTTGGGAAAGACCTGCCATTCCATAATATGCAGGTCAGAGGACTTTGTGAACTGTGAAGGTGATGATAACACGTTTCAGTTGGGAATGCAATGAGACATGAGGTAATGCTAAATTTGGTATTAACAAGGAGGTGTTTACTAACAACGTCAAAGAAAAGAGCAACCTTATGCGCCTTCCAAATGAACTGCGTATAAAGGCAAGTACTCAATATCTCTATTCAGAAAAGCACTTTTTTTTCAGTTTAAGAAAAGAAAAAGTACTAAGAAAACTGTGACCTGCATGTCAAAATACAAAGAATGAAATAAGTTAAAGGCTAAGCTAGAAGAAATACATATGAAAGCAATTCTATTGCTAGAAAGAAGCAAGTGGTTCAAAATAAATAGCTCCTCTGGCTCTTAGCTCATTTCTTAAATGAGAAAAGAAATTAGAGAGAAAACAGAAAAGACCAAGTTATGATGTCTGAATACAYGCTGGAGGTAAAATATTATAAGGCATAAAGTTAACAGGGCAAACAGTAGGGKTTTTGTTTTGCTTCAGCCTGAAAGAGTAATAGGAAACAAGTATATGTTTATATAAATATATCCAAGGAAAATACGGGCAGAGAATGGCTCTATTGTTGAACAAGGCAGGGGATCGCGTAACAAGAATCCAGATGGATGAAGTATTCAATAGTTATTTTTCTCTGTGTTTTGTACAAAGGCCAGAAACATTAGGCAGAAGATAAAATTCATGATCTAGATAAGCCTGGAAATAATGAACCAAAAAAGAAATGCGAAAGTATATTCATTTAWTGAATGTGCCAAATTCTTCCTATAGCAAACAACTGCTGAAGTCAATGGAGTTAAACAAGGGACAAATTTAGCACACATTTTATAACTCAATAAGACCAAATGACATGCACAGAAGGGATCTAAAGAAACCAAATATATACTGAGATCATAAAACTGTTGTTGAGCAGCCTTGAAGCTCATATGAAACTAGCAAGATGCTTAGCAGTCTGGCGAAAAAGAGATTGTAGGGAAAAAAAAAAAAAAAGTATGACACTCAAATGGGGTAAGAGGAAGAGTTAGGAAATTCCAATCAACTGTTTTATTAGAAGAAATAAAATAAGCAACATGAAAACTGCATGAATAATAACAATYATAAAAAAGTTTCTAAAAAGAGTGACTCTTTAATTCAGACTTGAATTTCTTCCAAACACGCAACTATCTTAGAGAAAATGAATACTAGATTAAATAAACGTTCTTTACTATTTATTTCTATAGCATTACAAACATACATGAAAGAGGATAATTTGAGCAATACTGCCATAMAGGCAAAGAGAAGGAGAGGGTCCTAGGTCACATTCTTAACCCACAGACCCTGGTACAAATACAGAATATTCACCTGCTGCAGTAGATCTGCCTCGGTGGAGCCGGCAGCCAAGGCTGGCCCAGCCTTGGGCCCAATCCCTTCCAAGTGTGAATTAATGCTCTTAGGAAAGGTGCTAACTTGGCACACATGGATAATGATGTTCTTGGCTTGTGCTGGAAAGCGAAGCTGCACAGCGTGCTCCCACGCGCCACCCGGGCCGCGCGACCACGCGACGCAGCAAGGCAGGAAACAGGCGGATCTCAGAGGTCCGAACCCAGCCTGCCACACAAACACATAGTTATAAAGACTGGTTTTGATGAGCTTAAGACTGCCTTGGGACCACTGCTTCATTCAACCGGAGATCAGCATTACAAATGGGAAAGCACCCAGAGGTTTTCAGTTATCTGCTTGTATCAAGGATACGCGTCTTCTCTAAGCGTGCTCGCCGAGAGCTTAAATAATTCAGGTATGCTGGAAAAGTGAGCAAGCCAGGCACTTGGCACTTGGAACAAATCTGAGTGGGCATTCGTGTATTCTACTCAATTTTGTGTTAAAATAATGYATTTGCAATATTGCAAAATAAAGAGGACTAAATTGCTGTAACACCATTAGGCAGTACCATTAGATCTCCAAATGTTAGCACGTTAAAAACACTCTTCTTAGGAAAATGACTAAAAGACCAGCAATAACAAGTTAATTTAATGGTTAAATCACATTTATAAAAGGTACCAACTAGCACCTGATGGCAGGAAGAGGACCGATACGCCTCCGCTCCAGTGCTCTGCTGACGGCCTAATAAGAAAATATCTGTCCCTTTGATCAACACCGAAGATACTACCAGGCGATGCAGAATTGCCAGGGCAGTGGGAGGTTGCCTGAAATCCCATAATGATCCAGCTATCGCGAGGAAATGGACACACTCGAAAAGGATGAGTCTTCATTCAGACAGAAGGTGGAGTGCCACAGGAAAACCCAACGCCCAGCACGTGACGGGAAAAGCTCTTCCCCCCAAGATTAAAAGCACTAATAAGTACTAAGCGGTAGCAAGTGCAAGGGGCTCCCAGGGTGCTGCAAGCCACATGCTGGGCAGGAGGGTATAAATGGGGACCCTGGTGGGAGCAGGGAGGTGACAGGAGCTCTCCAAAGCTACACGTGGACCYATCCACACCGGAACAGTCTGCCTGTGTCATGTGAAGGTTGTAGATGCAGCGGAGAGATAAACTCAGGGAGATGCTGCAAACGGGAGCAACCAATTGAGKAGGCATGAAGGGCTGGAGGAAATTCATTTATAGTTTAGGGAAAAAAGGACTGAAGACAATTTACACATAATTGAAAAATAGCAATATACAGCAGCGAGGGAGCAGATAATGTACAGTAGATGAAAAATCATAAGCAGCTTGAAAGAAAGATTTATATTATAGGTTAAAGTAAACCAATAACAGACTGAGTTGGCAGGGTAGGGACTTCCTGGCTCCTACTCAAGCAGTTCTTCTACTAGGACCATATCTTGAAATTTTTTTATCTTAGAATATCTGCCGTGTCTGTGAAAGTACTTTGCAAAAGAAATCATCTCTAATAACAAGCAAGCAAGCAGTAGCCGTCCACAGTATTTATTACAAGTGGTCCATTTAGGAGAAGCTCTCAACACACCTGCCTTGTTTCTCTGCCTCCCAACAAGCACATAACACATGCTGGAGGGGACTGCATTTGAATATCACCCTGCTCCTTAGTATGGATGACTCATAAGGGATATCCTGATCACAAATCCGAAGCCTGACATTTGGAACAGCTTCTCCACGATGCGCCCCATTGCTCCTTTAAGTTATAGGCCATTTAAAAGCCAAGCAAGGCCTGCCGCAACAGCTGTAGATCAAAAAGCCCACAACACCAAAGCTTCTGTTTCTTGGAAGCGCAACAGTGAATTTCTACGGGGTGTTTTGTTTCTGCAGAGGCAGCTTGCCTTGTCAAGACAGGAATGGGAAAGCAAGTTGATTCAGGCTCGCCCATCCTTTCCAGAGTCCATGGCCCTCGTGAAAATAGCCTTTTTTTTCCCGCATAGCTTTGGGGTGACCGACAATTGCTGAGAAAAGGTTGCAAGGGTGGATTTTCAGGATATCTGTCCTCCGATTTTTCTTTTGTCTCCCTCTGCGAGCTGGTTTATCGTGTGCATGGAGGGCAGACAGCAATGGGAAATTCCTCTGATCTCAGTGCCTGTGGACATGGTGTAACGCTGAGCGTGCAGGTTTTTGCATAACCCTCACAACGCTGATTTCCAAGTGAAGGGTTCACAGACTGAAAGGAAAGAAGGGTTAAAAGATGTTTCCAGTTCAGGCTGGAAAAATTCGCCGCCACTCATTTTTTGATGCATGCACATTAGCAGAAGTTATCAGCCAACTAATAAGAGGCATTTCCAAAGTGTCTTCTCCAAGGCTGCTTTTGCCCTCCAGACCTCCAGTGCTCCGTTTCCAGCAGGACACAGTCCAATACTTCAGGGAAGCCTCAAGCCTGACAGAAAAGCTACTTGCAGCTGCTACATCAGCAGCTCAGTGGATCAGTCTGGTGCCAGGCGGCTTAGCTAGAGATTATCACAAGCTGTGCTACTCCCCATGCCTTTTTTCAGACGGCTTCTCTGCTCTCCATGAAGTTCCTGCAGGTCTTTCTTCTCCTGGAAAATCAAGCACTTAACGCAGCATCCAGAAAGCAAGGCGTCACCACAGCCTTAGAGAGAACTCTAAATGATGCAACAAAGGAGGCTCCTTTCCAGGAGTTATTAAGAAATCACAGCCGAGCGGTGCCAGATCCTGCTCCCTTGGTGGCAACAAGCATCAGCACTGACCTTTGGGCACGGCACTGAGCAAGCTGCAGCCTGAGGGCACGATGCAGCCTTGCTCTCCCCTCCGGACCTGACCTTGTCTTCACTGTTTGCCAGGGCTCTGGTCCATACCAGAGTCCTGTAGGCCACAGACCTTGGAAAGCAGAGTGCCATGGGGAAGGAAAAATCTTCTGAAATATGGTTTTTAATATCTTCAGGCTCATATCAGAGAGCATCTTCCAGGGGCAGCACATGGAGTAATTCAAGAAGGTCACTGTGTATTTCCCTGAACATCCCTCTTGTCTGGTTATGAGGGGTGAAGATGTTTTGAAGTAACTTGGTGCATGATACACATTAGACAACTATTTATGAAGTACAAAATTAAGTGAAAGACAAGCCAAAATACTGCCTCCATCTCCACCACTGGCAACACAACGTTGTTTTGCTTTGTCCCTTACCTTCCCAAGCAATTAGGATGTTAAACACACCAAAAGCTTAAATTAACTCACAGACCACTCTTGGCATACCCAGTTTACCTGCTTATGTTTTGTGGCACTTTTTAGGAACAAATTTCTCTTTCACTGTTCCTATACAACGTAAGTTTCAGCCCAACTGAGGCAGGAGAGAGAGAAGAGCAAGTGGGAGAAAAGCTGAGCCACCTCAGCCATCAAAAGCCAAACTGCAAAAACTAAAAGTTGCAGAGCGCTACAGACAGACTTCACATCATCCCAAAGCAGAACCAACAGCATTTAAAAGGCAAACTATATTCAGCACCAGCAAAAAGAATTCAGGGATTAAAACGCCAGAATATCAGTGCACCTAGTTGCTTTGCCTACTCACACGGCCAAGGCAATTATCTCCACTCTCTGCTCGCAGGAAAAAAGGGCAGAGGCTCAAAAAAAAGGTGAAAAATATTGTCTAAAAAAGCTGTTTTGCACAATCTCTTTTTATATAGGTATAATATATGTATTAGCTCTAAAGAAACTAAAATAATAGGAAGACATGCAGTAGGAAACTGTACCATCTCATGATACAAATTCACCCTTCTACAGAACCTGTACAGGGCAGATCAATAGCCCAGCAGGGTACCAGAGACATCAGAGCATCCTGAGCCACCACTGCACAGCAGGGACAGGCTGCTGCAGCAATTTCAGAAAAGTTCAGAGATATATATATATTTTTTTTTAAATAAGTGATTAAATGCTCCCTTTCCTGTTTCTGTTTGCAACAGCCAAAAGACTGTCAGAGGGATAACTCAGTTTTAAAAGTCCTTTACAGATCAGCTTTAAGAATTCACCATGTAGCCCCACACTGGTTTTTTATTTTCCTAATCATCCTTTAATCCTTGATAGCACTGTACTGAACCACCTGGYGTTCCCAAGTTTCCTTAGTATCAGGTTATGAGTCACAGCAAGATCCGCTGTCCATATTTTTCCATATRGACGCCTGTGAATATTCCACATTTTTCAAGCCACGAAAAGTCAAGCTTTAGGGGCAATAGCAGGTGGGATATCACTGTTCAGGCCCACCTCAAAGTAAACACCACTTTCCAGCAGATGCCCATCCTACAGACGAGACGCTGCGAGCACCAGAGCCCACCAGCAGCAGGATGACTCCTAATGAGTAACAAATGGAGCATGGGAATGCATGGAATGGGGGCTGCTTGTGCCCATGTGCAATAATTAGTAACATGCTGCATGTTGGGTGGTATGTGACACTAAATCTGGCAAACTCCACTTCAGAAAAGCAGAAATTAGGTTAGACTTCCCATCCAAACACAGACCTTAAGTATTGCAAAGGTACATCACGGCAATAGTCAAAGAATGTTTGAGCTGGATGCTACGTGTTAGACCAAAAGCCCCAATCAGYCCCAATGCTTCCAGCAGCTTATGTATTTTAAATGAAATAATAATCACAATTCACATCTGAATTAAGGAAGTAAACTTAGGATGAGAGCTCTCCCTGAAAGTCTAGGATAACATACCTACATAAGCCAGTGCCATGAAGATGTGGGCAGAAGACCACATTCCAGCAGGGTTCTGGAGAATCGTTAGCAGGGAGGATGCTGCTCTCACAGCCGTGTGCTGGGAGAGACAGCTACATTTTTCAGTGAAATACATTACAGTGCTGCCATCGCCATCACATGGTTCTGAGAGCACTTTGATATGTCATCTTCACCCACYCTAGCATCGCTGTTGCCTTTGTCTCTACTATTTTTAAATGCTGAAGAAAGACATGGCTGTTGACCTGGGAAGTCAATTTGCTGTTAGAAACCGCTCTCTTTTTGAAAATTCCCCGTTGTTATTTTTGTGCAGCATATGCACCAGTAAAAATAGACAGATGGCCCCAATAGYTGGTAAAGTCCTGAAGCCCCACACAGATTTGTTGCAGCCTTTCTGGACACCTTGCAGAGCTCATCCCTCCCTCTGGACACTCACGACAGGGGTGGGAGGGAGGTGCACAGCAGATATGTGGTTATTTGCAACTATGCTGCTCTAGGGACATTGCAACATAGATGGGTGGAAGTTTATTTTTCCTCTTCTGAGTTTCCATCTCATAAAACTCAACCCAGCAGTGAGTTTACTGGTGAGGCCATGGGAGTTGGTCTGAATTCACTGTGCAACTTAACCACTTACTATTGAGCACTGTGTCCTTGCTACAGGCCTGATGTTGTTCCCATGCAACCCACAAACAAGCGCACCCCAAAACGCGTTGCAGCAGCAGCCCGCCTCAGGTACATAACATCCACACCACGCAAACCATCGAAGCTGACATTAGCTATGCTTTCAAATGTGGCCAGTGCAATATTATTGGTTTAACAACTTGTGCAATGAACAACTACATAGATTTCTTAGAGCCATATCAACAGCCAGCCATGACATGATCTGCAACATTTGCGTCCTCAGCTCATCTTGGCATCAGGGACTCTGAGCTGAGCGGATACAGGAGCTGGACTGATAACATATTTATGTTCCTGAGCAAACATAAGCTCTGAGTTCCTGAGCCTTTGCCATTCCTCACCAAACAAAACTAAAATTGCATTCGGTTGGTCAATGAATTTGCTTAATTTCTGCACTGCCCCTGGCAAGACACATCTTCTGTTCCAYGCGCATGTGCAGTTAAAGCTGCTCTGCCTCCCAGGACGTGGCAAGCAATCAAACATAAGCACGGACATTTAAATCTCAGCCAAAATCAGACCCATGCAATGCAAATGTATGCACACATGTACAGACACGCAGACTTTCCAGCAACTCAGAAGACCTTTTATATGGAAAGAATCTTTTGTTGTTGATGATGATGCTCCTGCTTCAGAAACAGCCACTGATCCTCAAATCCAGATGGGGCTCTGTTCAAAGAGAGCAGATTTATTCCCTTTTGTCTATGCCTGTCCTCTGGACAAATGTCTAAATGTTGTAATTATCCCAGATATCGTTAGAGATCCTGTTAACACATGTGGGGACAGAACAGGCAATGCCTCGTGCACTCACAGCACAGCAAACTGCTCCCCTTGCGCGTTTCCTTAAGCCTTACTTCCTCTGCAGCAATAACCCAGGTAGTTGCAGGAGGGCAGATGCTGTATGAATCTCACCCAAATTCCCACAAACTTTAGATTGCTTGCCTCACATGAGTGAAAAAAAATGTGTTTTTTTTCCTTATTATTATTATTATTATTTTAAGGCCTACGGAACTATGCAAGTCCTCCCTTCCTTTCCTAGAGGAGCCAATAGCTCTAGCTAAGCCTTCTGGTTCCCTCTGCTGCCATAAAAAGGTGCAGAATGCCTGAATTTGATCACTACTGTGTGAACATCTGGCTGTGGTCTTGGAAGGAATCCAGAGTTCAGTTACTTTCCACCCAAGACGGCTACAGGGATCACTCCACAACTACTGAACCAGAGAGGGAGGGAGGCAGCGCGGGAGGTGAGGGTCACCTCTGAGCTGGAAGGCTGCAAGAGACCCTCAGCTTTGGCTCAGGCTCTTGCTAAACAACAAGGTTTCACAGGCTTCTGTCTACACATAGCACAGGATTGAAAGGAGCAGGAAGGAAGATCAGGAAGCCAAAAAGCTTATTTCGCTTTCTGCTAGATTCCCAAGATCATTCTCCTGGAATGCATTAAAGTCACRCATCCTTCTAACAACAACAGAAAAGAAGACTCATGACTAAGAAAAAGGGATCAAAATACCCCAACTATAGGGAGACTTGGTATGGTTTCCATCTGGCATTAATGGTTGGAGCCACTGTGAGTCACTGAGCAGAAGCCTCRGCCATGCCAGCCCCCGGCAATGCCAAGATATGTGGCATTTCCATATGAGAAAGCAAAGTGAAAGTAGAAGTCTTATAAGTCACTCCTCATTTACATTCCTTTTAAGTCCAGTCTGAGGCACAGCTGTGCTGGGCCCAGCAAACACAGACCAGGATTCCCAGGCCCTTCCAATCTCTCAAGAGTTCCTGTCAAGCAAAAGATATCCCAAAGCTGACAAGTTAGGTGCTACACTAAAATAAAGTCCTTGCATTTCCAAAGCCCTTCCGAAGTCCTACCAACATTCCAACTAGACACAGCTCCACCTTCCTGAACGTGCTGTCTTGTGCAGAGTGAGGTGACCACATGCCCCCAAATCCCAAGACTAAAATACGCTCAAASGCTCAAGAGAGGTGGCTCTCCCCAACCCTGCGCTGACCCACATGAAGCAGAAGCAACTGCACAACCAGCTGGCACTTTATACAGCAGCCTGAGGCAGCAGGACTACCTGAAATGACTACCCCAATACTCTCACCTTCCCCCAAGGAAGGTGGATGGCAACAGGCTACTGAGCTGAGAGACAGTGGTAGATTTGAGTAGACAGAGAGGTCTGGGTAGCCTCTCTCGGACTGTCTTCACAAGCGAGTGACATGCCACAACCTTGACATAACAGGCACTAATATCTTGTGTCAGTCATTCGTTTTGTGGCAGCTCAAGTGTATATATTCCAAAGGACAGCTTCCATCAGTAGTGACACTTGAAATGTAAAGAACAATGTCACTGAAAACTGGCTATGGAGYGAAGAACTACATGAAAGTTCAAATATAAGATAAAACTTTCAAACAAGCATGCAACAGTAACAGAAAAACACAGTAAAACACTCATTAATAGAAGGACATATGTCAGCCTTCTAGGTCAGCTCTCAATAATTTGAGAAGAAACCAGGTCATAAACTCATTATTTTTTCTTTTTTTTTTTTTTTTTTTTTTTTTTTTTTTTTTTTTTTTTTAAAAAACACAAGTACAGTGACTTCAGTGGAACTTTTCCACTCTCAAGCTACTAAAAGATCTGATAGTGTATGTGACCTACATAAAACTGAAATAGCTTTTCCTCACAATAATGATAAGCATAGGATGATCGTTGCAACACATCCTAATCAGATCATTAGGACCCAAATTTAGGCAAGGTTCACAGCAAAACGTGAGGCCGTGAAACCAAATTCAGATTTCATTACGAGTTGCTGAGTTTGAGTTGCAGGTCCAAGCTTAAATACACACGGAGTGGGTAGAGCAGAAATCAGCAAATATTTCCATACTTCTCTAATTAGAAGCCACAGAGATGCATCTCAGGGAATGTCTCGTATAAATCACACAGCTCTACAAATAAAATACATTGTGGTCTTTTACTCTTTGGAGGAAAGTTGACACCAAAAGCATGTCGGAAAAGAAAGGGGGAAAAAAAAAAAAAAAAAAAAGCACAGCTTGCGGGCTAGGCACATAAAGGAAAGCCAACATCATTAGTTGGCTACATCCTTTGGGGTTTATGACTACAGGTAGTCTGTGATACAGTAAATATCTGTCTGCGCGCAGCATCTTCAGGTAAGGGGGTAAATGTTTTTTAACAGAAAGCACCACTAGCAAAATGCCGAAGAATCTGAGCCATTTAATTAAGCAGTCAATCTTCCAGCGAGTCCCAGCCCCAAGTTCCCATCACACAAGCACCTAGGGCTGCTTCTCTAYGCTAAATAAAAGGGAAAGAAGTGCCCTACTTTTAAAAGCACTGTCACTTCTCTGAAGTGTGACCTCTCTCCCCAGCACCCCCTTCTAAAACAAAGCTRCTGCAAAGACAGGGAAAAGAAAGTAACCGGCTACTGGAAAACATTCAGATGTGTGTAAACCAATTATTCATTATGGCAAAAGAAGATCAGATAAATACAGATTTGAAAGCGTGTGGTTATGAAGTGACTCAATGCAGCGTCTTGGCTTTTTTCAAACAAATTAAAAGATAAAACTGAACAATYCTTTCATTTCCTAATAGGAAAGAACTCCTTGTCTGGTAGACGGCTGCTGCTAAATTCTCTTCAGAAACGYGCTGTTCGGTTTCAAAGCTGGGGCAAAGGTGCATTACAAAGCACTTTAAGAAATGTTTTCCCTCCTATTCCATATCCCCACCATGGATCATGTATAACAAGGGAAGGAGGACACATCTTAGAGCCCAGTGATACAGAATCAGCAAGAGCTCTGCCTGCCAAAGCCATCGGGATCCCTAGGGGTGCTCTTAAACCCCAAAGTACTGAGACCAAGCTGTGGTTCCTGAAGGTCTCTATCTTCTGTACGTGATCTACAAAGACATGAGCAAGACTGTTAAATGACTTTACAGGAAATAGGAGCATATAAAGACCACCTTTCAAAACACTCAGCAAACGAGAAGCTGCATTTCTTGCCTGGCTTCCAGGAGAGCGAGATTCAGAGCCCCATTTGCCTGCGCGGCCCTTCCAGCAGCCCAGGCAGCTCCCTGCCCACGGGCAGATGTCAGCCCAGCCTGCGAGCGGCGGCAGCCGCTGACACCACGTGCTGATGGAAACGGAAAGCCCAGGGGCACCGCCATCCTCGCAGACACACTCACGGTCTCCACTCACTCACTCGCAGACACACTCACAGGTCTCCAGTGAGGCCTCGGCCACGTTACTCACTGTCACGCTAGCACGGCGCTCAGCCTGAGGCCTTGAGACCCCCAGTCCCTCCTGGGCACCTCTCCCTCCTCCAYGCTCGGCTGCTGCGGCTATCGGAGACACGGCAAAAGCGGGTGGCCAAACGCAGAGTATCGCCCGCCCACACCACGAAACCCCCTCACATCATCAGCAATTAATGAGCCACGCTCATTTTTCCACCCACTGTCTGAAGGGAATAGGACAGGGCTATCAAGAGGCCTCGCACAGAGGASGGTAAGTGCCACAGCCCTGCACCCACTTGTAACAGAAATTGTTCGCTGCACTTAATTCCAAGAAAACCACAATTAATTGTGCTATAGTATCAGTAAACACACTAGTTCCACCATTAGAAGCCATTATTTTCCCTCCAAGCCATTACATTGCTACATTATTGATGCAACGATCCACCGTAACAAAGCAGCACTTTGCATTCTGCTCCCTACTGAACATTAAGTTACTGAACTATAGTACTGATGCCAGATTTGGTCTTTTTTTTTCTTTCCAGTAGGTCAAAAATTCCAGTAACATAGGAACAGCTGCACAAGTCAAACACTTGTCCTTAATCAAATGTAAATGCTTAGGTTTATACTTGCTATAACTCAAAATTACAACTATTTCTAAATACTTCCACAGTAGATATTTTTATATCATCTGGCCAGACTATTTAAAAAATAAAAAAAAGACATTCTAGCGAGATTAAGCCAGAACGGAGTAAGTTGCCAAGTTGTTTTAGTAAATACTGGACTTCCTTGATACTAAGTAAAAAGGCAGCCATATCTAAAAGGTCTCCAACAGACACTTCAACAGAGTGGAAGGAAGTTTTGCTGGTGCCAGAATCATGGAACAAAACCTAAAGAAGGTACCACAACCACGGAGCTCAGGTCAGTCAATGGTTCAGTCATGCAGCTCTTACTCATTGACCAAGAAGGGCTAGTGAAACTAATAAACTTTTTTCTTGCAAACACTGTTCCAGGAACGAGTGTTTGCAGAACAACTAGTCAGCAGTGAAGGATTACACGGCCTCAGAGGAAGGCCAAGCAAGCCCACCACATGTTGTGCAATGGGGAGGAAGGCTGTGGAAGAGAAGCTTGTGCTACAACATGAAATAGAGCTTCCTCTGCAGTATGAACAAATATTAATACTTAGACACATTCTCCTTTGCATGCGTAATTCCACTAAATTATTTCCCACTTGCTTCCTTTCCTGTAATACGCTGCTCCACAAACTGCCACRATGCTGCAGCAAGGAGAGGGTTCTTTATGGCTGCTTTAAATTTACACTCTTTCTGTTTCATTTAACAACGGCACATAAAAACCACATGAAGCAGCTGATCGGGTTCTGCTTTGCCATTCAGTCTGGTTCAATCACAGCTTCTCCTGGGTGTCTTCTTTCTGGACCAAATAATGCTCCTCTGGTTGACTATCATACCCAAATACTCCCCTCAGGCCCCCAGACTTTCATTATCCTTTCTGCTGTTTGCTCTGTTCTTCTTTTCCTCCTGGAAATTAGACTGCTAAAACTGAACTAATTACTCTAGGCTCAGAGGATGCGTTATGCAGGTGCTAAATTGCACGCATTTTTCTTACACCACAACTAATACTGGTGTGTGTATTTAGATATCTACAGTGACCATTTCGGCACTGGGAAAACCACGGTTCGGCTGCACCTTTCAGGGGAACAACGAGCCCACCCATCTGATGGCACCTCAGATCACTACYGATCGCAGCAGTAACAATCATGCCCTCATTTCCTCTACTCCTTTCACCTAAAATGTTGTCCTTACTGCAAAAAGGCAGGTTTTYCCAGCACCCTCCCCAACTCAGCCTAAAGACCACCAGAGACCCCAGGCTTCAAATAGCATCTCCTTACTCCAGCCAGAGCACGTAGCCAAGGTGGTTATAACCACACAACATGGGTTGCACAAGCTGCCCGTGGGCCTTGCAGCCCCTCTTGAGGGTACCAGTCCAGCTCTGCTCAGCAGCTAGCCCTGTGGCCAGCTCAGTTTGGGTRCATGAAACACTGTGCATGCAAAGTAGCTAGTTAGCAGGCAGCAGCATTCCAATTGAATTCCCAAGGAGTCCCAAAGTGTAGCCCTAGGTTGGGCAAATTAGAGCTAACTCACCTCAAGGTGATGATGGCAAGAATGACGACAGCAAGGCACATTGCAGAGGAAACACTTGCAATCACTGCACCTCTAAATGAATAGCTATAATAGCTATAAATGAAAGAAAAGTTACCTGTACTAACAGTCAACACTAGAGCATCCAGGGCCAACTCAAAATCTTAGAAGACTGTGACTCAACAGCTAATGTATCACACAGGCATGACCTGTAATTAAAGGTGTCTCTACAGAATCTTACCATGATGTTTTCCCACCCATCTGATAACTACTAAGTCTCTTCAGAGCTGAGCATTCAGACAGATCATCTCTAACTCTCAGGCATGGGTTCGCTCCATTATATCTCTGATCAGGAGGCAGAGACATCAGGATTCCCATCTTGATGGGCTTGATCATTGCCATCACCACAGRGCTCACACTGAGCCCACCTACACAGGCTCAGTTTCTACAAGCTGAAGAGAGGTGATGGCTTTTCCTTCCGAAGGAAAGGCTCTCTGTATGCTTAAGGGGGAAACAAGATTTGGTAAGGGTATTTTTTCTCTGTTGTATTTAATCCTGCCTTAGAAGGATTCAACCACTACAGTTGCTTTAACAGCTGATGGATGTCAGACAGCGTCACTGACTTTCCTACACTTTCCTACACTCCCAGCTTTTGAGCACCAAAGAATGCTAGAGAAGTTTAGATGCCCTTGGTTTAGGTAGCAGATTACCTCATTGTTCCCAAATCTAAGGTGTAAAAACTTTAGTGCATCTCCTGCCTGTCCTAACCATGRTCCACAAACCACGTTCTTTAAGATGGAAGGCAAAATGTCATGCATATTCCATGCAAAAGGAAGGATTTTTTTTTCAGCAGAAGTACCATGTACATCACTAGCTTCTGCTTCTGTATCTACTCTGTTTGCAAGACTGTTTTCACTACCCAAAGCCATTTAGCTGCTTGACATACATAGCAATTTTCTGTGAGCATAACGGTATAATAATAATAATAATAATAATAGCAAAACAGCAACTGCTGCCTATGAGAGGGGAAAGGGGGATTTTGTTTTTTTCATGTTAAGGTAATTGCGTATTTTGAGAAGTCAGTCTCCTTACTGAGAGCCAGATAATTAAACCTAAGTTCTTATTTTTAAAATCCAATTTACTTTTGAAAACATATGCTGCTGGACTATTTTTAGAACTTTTCTTAAATGGGACAGCAGAAATAGGCTAGTTAGTAACCATGATGCGTTACAGTTCATGCCGAGCAGTTTTCACTTTGCAGGTTTTACGCTTAATGAATCTGTAAAACAATGGGAGGGGAAAAAAAAAGTTCCTTTTCAAATGAAAAATAAATACTTACAGAGAGACACTGTTATTCGTCTTAATTTTTGACAACATTTATTTTTAGCTATATCTGGGCCTGCAAGTTTGACTTAACACGGTTTCTATAACTTTTTTTTAATCAAATTTTTAATCAAATTTGAGGCCTAATATCTGTTAGGCCACCTTCCCACTGAAATCAAGGGGAGTTTGGTCCAGGTGAGGACTGCAGGATCTGGTTTRACACTGTATTTGGAACATGCGGTATCCCACATTGCTCCATACAAAGCGCACACCAGAGAAGTGAAATAGCACCAAGAGCACAAAGATGCATTTTTAAGGCACGCAGTTTTGTGACAGTTATTTTATATGTATCAAATGAAATAACATCATCCCAGGCACCTGAATCCAGCACTCTGCAACTTAATAATTCACGCACAAAGGCTTATAACCAATGATTCAGTGAAATTAATTTCAGCAATGTGGTGGCATGCAGAAAATCCTGCTCCTGCATTGCAAAATCTCCTCAGGTTCTTCCCCAGGAAGCATCTCAGAGGGCATCCGAAACGAGCCTGACCTCTGAAACACCTCATGCCACAGGGCTTAGAACCAGGCACGGCTCCCATGTCCCAGTCCTGCTCATCCACAGCAGGTCCCTCTCTGACCAAGTCTTCTCCTCCTCCTTAGTGAGGGTGAAGTGAAACTGCAAAACACTGCAGGATGCAAAGGAATTTATTAGCCTCTTCCAGTTACTTGACTTCCTTGCAAATTCAAATGTATGCACCGTACCTCTGCTGCAACCCTGTTGCCCCTGGGAGCAACATTTCACAGCAGCGCAATTTAAAAAGTGTCACATTTTTATTAATTTTGAAAGCCTCAGATTATTGCAGGCCCATGTGCTACCTCATAACACTCAAGGACAGAAATCCTGTCACTGCAAGAGGCTCCTCTGCAACCTCTCCACTTGCTTCCAAGCCTGTCCCAAAGCCTTGGCGAGACCAGAGCGTTAACCAGAGCGAGGTTCACTGTGACAGGGCTGCAAAGTTGCTGAGCCTAGGGATTCCCTCCCTGCCCATCCCAGCCAGGCTGCAACACCTCAGCATACTCCCAGCTCCAAGCACACATCCTGCCTCACGCTTTCAGTTTCCACCACTCCAAGGGTAAAGGCTATGTTTGTCTACACGCATTGGGATTATTCAGAAAACCACCTGATTTACTAGAAACACTYGTGACTACCCCAAGCACAAACACAGGCAGAGCTCAGGTCTGAGCTGTTACAGAAATCCAAGTTCCCACCAAGCAAATCTGTTACCTGGGTCAGCTACAGGCTGCAATGCTCCAGCATGCAGGTTTGCACCATCAGGACCAAGAGCAGCATGCAGCCCAAGCATTTTTAGCAAGTCAGTGGTCTATGCCTGGTAGCATTTAACATGGTGATTCTAGRTGGCCTGGAAGCAACCAGGCCTCACAAGTCTTCTCCTTTGCCTGCACCCTGCCAGTTCAACTCAGCAGGTGCCAGATCACCTGCCCAGAAGCCTATTTGTACCAKCTGGGCAGTTTTCTC
Source organism: Nothoprocta perdicaria (assembly GCF_003342845.1). Taxonomy (NCBI): domain Eukaryota; kingdom Metazoa; phylum Chordata; class Aves; order Tinamiformes; family Tinamidae; genus Nothoprocta; species Nothoprocta perdicaria. The sequence continues at coordinate 1,187,641 of NW_020456154.1, read as the reverse complement.
ACCTTCACTCCAGGCATTTGCTTCCTCTTCCTTCCTACCAAGCTGGGATTATTTAACTTTAAATCAACTGTCAAGACCATTTTTTTTTCCTAATTGGTAAAGGGCTAAGAAAAACCTGGTAGAAGACCATAATGATTCCGTCTCAGGAACATAAAGACCCAAAGCACCTTTTTCAGCTCCCAAGCTGGCACATGTGCTCACTGGGGGGGTGTAAAGAACTAAAATCCTCCTGGATTGTTGCCAGGAACTATTACAGCAAAGAATGGAAGCTGCTTCCTATGAACTCCATGTAGGATTCAAGAAAGAGAATTATATAGAGGCAAGGGAGTAACACTGAGGGGCACTACTAGAAGCCAAGAAAAGGGCCACATCTCCTATTTGTTAAAGCTGGATTCTGACTTCAGATGAGAAATGTAGGATAAATGGAGGCTGTATCAACCAAGCAGGAGCTCCATGTCTTCCTCTGAGGGCATTCGCCCAGGATCATTTGGGCTTTGTCCTATTTTTTCTGAAGTTAAGAAGCTCTCTAGATACACCAGCAGAAACCAACCATAACCAGACTACGTAACTTCGTCCAAACCCACTGACTGCCATGGTAAGGGAATGTGATGGTTYGAAAGCATCGGTTCAGTGAAATGCGTTATAGTAAAATAACTAAAGTAAGCAAAACAGGTTTCTGCAGCCTCAGCAATGTATCATCATGAGCATCTGCAATCTACCTGTTCTGCTAATCCAATAAACACTGAGCGYGGCTCCTTGTTCTTGAGCTGCTCCCAAGCACATGTTTCTCCTCCTGCTTACCAAAGCGAGACTACCTCTTCCTTCCCATTGATTCATTTCACTTCAGCAGCAGCCCTCTCTCCTCTGTATTCTTTCCTATGAAATGAGATTGACATTTACGGAAAATATAACGAGCAAGTGACCACTGGGTTCTCTCTCCTGCCAGTCCACAGCATGGGGATTGCTATGCTGTCTTTTGGGCAAAGGCAGAGCTTACGCAGAGCTGGGTGGACAAGCGTGACCATGCTGGGCCTCCCCTGATGGAAATTCCTCCCGCTCAATCCATAAGCCCTGTGGAAACACACAGGACAGATGCGGAGACCCTCTCAACAGCTCCATGGGGGAAACGGAGAGCCCAGAGAGCTCAGAGAGCAACAGAGAGCCCAGCAGGATGGGTTCAGTGCCAGGATGAGAGCCTGGGAGGCACTGGCAGGGAGGCAGCAGCAAGGGCTTGAAACCGGGAGGAGACTGTGAGCGGAGCAGGCCCTGACGCGAGCACCAGGATCATGTGGGAGATGGGTGAGGAGATAACACGGAAACCAACCCACGGCCCCATGCAGCTGCCTGTCTGGCTGCTGGAGAGCTAAGGCTAACGTGTAGGTTGAGGGAGGTTTTGGAGCAGTTTCACTCACCCAAAGCAATGCTCTTGGACCCTACAGAGAGACGTTCTGCTTGGAGAAGCAATCTCGGGCAGCGCTGCCCAGTTCCAGTCCAGCAGCGAGGGAGCAAGTCCTGGGGACAAGTACTGCCTCATCTATCCCTTGCCTGCTTGTTTTCCTTGTACCAGCCCAGCACTGAGCTGTGCGGGTGGGAGGCACCCGATTACATGTAGCGAATACTGAGAGACCCCCGAGCTCTGTGTGTTGGCTACAGGAGCTCCTCCGAGTATAGGATTTAATCCTTGGTGCCCACCTGCCTCAGGAAACAAACCTCTTCTCCTCTGGCATGATCTAACCGAGCATTTCTTCCTCCTTATAAACATCCATCTAACTGAGTTATCCATCCAACTCTTCCCTTGCACACATTCATTGGAACTATGGGGGGAAGACCACAAAGCTCCGCTACCCTACAAGCAGCAAGTCCCTTCCCAGAGCCGGGGAGAACCAGCTCGGGCTTTAGCCGCCTTCATCTGGGACGCTGCTTTATTTACTGTGGACAAYGCGGGAGGTTTCGGGCTGACAAGTGACAGCTTGGCTCGACAGGGCATCACATAAGAAAACACGGTCTGTCCTGAGGAGAAAACCAACAAAGCAGAAAATGTGCCTTTTTCTGAGCGGCTTCAAAATGGTTGCCAGAGGTAGCGTTTACCCTCAAACRAGGGAAAGGTGCTAAGCGGTCCATAAGGCTGTCCTGCCTTTTGTGTCCCCTGCTCACAAACAGGGTTGGAGGACTAGATGTGCTACCACACCGTAAAAMCAGACAAAAAATCCATGAAAACAATCTCCTGCTAAAATTACCATGTTWCTCCTTCTGCATGCTTTCTGTATGTGCAGTCATATTCCTCATTGGTAATTCCAAAGTCCTGTTTACATCAGAATGAAGCGCACAAACTCCCTAAAACTCCCTAGGGTGGTCAGCACTGTAACTGCTAGTAAGGTACTCTCCAAYGTGATAAAGGGAATAGTTACATCAGTATATATCACCTTTATGCCTTAACACTGGGGTGTTTCTGGTAATAACTATTTCTGGGGGGTTTTAAGGTACACATAACTGAAACAAATTATACCACTAAAAATATCCGTGGGGAATGTAACCTTAGCCAGTTAGTCGAGCAGCAACCTCCCGTGCAACCCTTGCTCCTCACAAGGCAGTCGGGCCAGCAGGGCAAACCTGCCCTGGCCATGGAGGATCTGCTCTGTTGCTGCTCCCTGGAGCCGCCAGCCGACCTGTGCGGCTTCCCTCTCCCAACTTTCTCACATGGGCAATGGGCTCTCGTAGCGGAGGCTGTCAATTAAGAGAATCGAGGGAAAACGCGGATCATTTGTCACACTGCTACTAATGTCAACCTCTGGGCAAGGAACTCGAGCACGAGGAAGCACATGGGGAAAACACGACAGCAAAAACCCTTACATATAATATATAGGAACTTAGAAGAGAGTTCAAACTCCATTACAGCTCTTTCTTTTTTTCCAGAAAAAAAAAAAAAAAAAAAGAAGGTTGAAATATAACAGGGAAGAAAAAGGATGCTCTTGAAACTATAGTTAAGAAACCCAGGAAAAGAGGCTTGAATTTCCACTTGGCCCCAGACATTGCCCTATCATCTCAGATGACAACTCAACTGTCACCGATTTTTACAATGCCCCTAAAGCCATAATAGCATCTCAAATGGTTCAGCTGCAACAGAAAGGACAGAAATAACAACCAACAGATGCAGTATGTTTGCCATCATATAAAAAGAACGGCCTCTGTATATATGCACACATGCACACATATACGGGCAGGGGTGTATATAAATTAGAAAGTATTTAGAAGCAGTAACTGACTTGGTTAAGCTGTGCTAATACATTGGCATCTCTCAGTTGTTTCAAGTCCCTTGAGTGCGCCTGGATTAGAAAAGGCTGAGGTTAAACTGAGGTTAGTTGACACGTGTTAGCCAAGCCTGACCTAATCCTGGGTTTCTTCCTAGTTGTTGTGTCTTTCTCTCAAAATAATATTAAGAATAGGAAGAAACCACATGGATACAGTTGGGTTCCAAATAACTGTTTTTAGTAGATGTACACAAACAGAGGAGGCCTGGTGCTGGCTGCTCTGCAAAACCCAGCTCCAAGCTCTCTCCCACCAGTGTGCGGCTGGGGAGGGCAGAGTGAATCCGCCCTTCCCACCGCATCCATCTAGCAGGTCCATCACACCACCATGGATCCATCACCTCCAGCAGGTACTGCCCATCCAGACGCTCTAAAAAGTCCAGAGTTGGATGAAATATTTACATATGCGAGTCCTACCACCAAAGATAAGAGACCTCCAGGATGAAAGCCTATTTTCTAAGCACTCTATACAGGTCAAGTCACAGTCTAAATCCTCTCCTCCATTTTGTTAARAAGGACTTTCATAATAAAGCGCAGATAACTTTGAGGTACTTTGACCTGCTGTCTGAGCAAGTCCCGTGCAAATGAAACATATGGGCTTACTCCTACTACTCATACTGGATGCAAGACCTGCRGCAGCCTCTTCAGTCATCCTGAAGCAGTTTGTTGATCTGGCCTACAAGTAGGATTTTGGTGAGCAATAAAGAAACAAAAATAATACAGCTTAAACCACAGAGGTGCGAGTTTTTACTGCCTTATATCGAGCATACAATAATCAGCCCCACTATTTCAAGGGAAATAACGCGTGTACATGCTAGGAAATGTAAAATGGGTACTGCACTGCTCACAGGGAGCTCATAATTGAAACATTCAAGCGTCAACGAAATCCCAAACGTAAAGTTTTTAATTTTCACTCAACCATGACATTAAAATCCTGGTTGCATAGGAGGGAAAAAAAAAAAAAAAAAAGTACTACCCCTGAGTGGTTCTGAGGTCTGCATTTATATAGTAACTGGGATAAACTCAGCCGAGATCCCAGGAGCTGCTCACGCACTTCAGCGACGTGTTCCTGATGCAGCTACCTACTTCTGTTGTGCCGTTCCTCTCGGTTTCACTGAGGAGGTTGCCCCGAGGCCTACAGAAGAGACATGGACTGTATGGAGATGTAAGGAGAAGCCTTCAGGAGAAGCTGAATACGTATTCAGCTACTTTATCACTGTAGTGCAGGCAGCAACTCCGGAGGAAGGCTCAACTTGCGGTTACGCTGCTCCATAGAAATGTAGCTGCCAGCGCTTTGCACAACCTACCACAGATTTCCCAAATAGTTCTGATGGGGTCAAATAATCTCTCAAATAATCAGACTTCCCACCTCTTAAGTGCCTGTGAAGGAAACATTCACAACGGACTGTGCAACACTCGGCCATCAAGACGATGAAGACTGTATAAACAGATAGATATCTCACTGGTGAAGGAACAGCCTGATTTAATAGCTTGCAATGTCTATTTAAGTTGCTGCTGAAGTGCTTAACAGTAGGCAATGCACCCTCAGGATAAAYCTAAATAGACATAAAGAGTAATAAAAAGTGGCTTTTATTACAGGAAAGGCTGACTCTGTTTTGTTTGCACCTGCAGCTCCAAACATATATATACAGCAGGATRTCTATCTATGTATTGCAACAGGGTAAAAAGGAAAACAACATTGCAGTCTTTGGCATGGAAAATATAAGGATGCAGAGAGAGAGACAAAACAAAATGGACAACTTGATACAGTCTGGTTCTAACATCTTAGAAAAATGTCATTTGCTGGAGTCAAGACTGAGCCACCAAGCAGATCTGTGCCAGGTAAGGCTGGCAAAAAGGGACAAAATGGAGACGAAAACTCCAGATCGTCTCCCTGGTGCGGAGCTGAACACGGGTCAGGACTGAAGTCCAGGCTGATGGAGTAGGAGTTACAAAATCCGCAAAGCAAAATGCAAGGCTCGGCGGGGATGCGAGCAGGCAGCGCTGCAATGTCACAGACGCAGCGCGACGCCTGCCCAAACCTATCGGCACAGCACCGGGACGGGCGGAAAAACACCGCTGGCTCTCCCGGGGATGATGGCGGGATAAATCCCGGGTATCCTGCGACAAGGGACACCCACACACATCGCCTGACTTGTCTGCAGGCGAGAGGCAGCAGAGCCTCTGCGGAGGACGGGCTCAGCTGGGCTGAAACCGCTGCAGGACCGTGATGGAGCCACAGGGATTTGCACCAAGGGGAGGGGGATTTGCCACTGCCTTTTGCCTCTGCCTGGTGTCCTCTTTTGGGACCCTTTGTGGCAGAGAAGGTGTCTTAAAACAAAAGGTAAATGGCCCTAATTCACTGTCTGTGGCTGCAACAACTTAGCAGGGCTAATCTGCAGACCTGATCTGGGCTTCCAGTTATCCCGGTTTTCCCAGGTTCCCTTTTCTTTTTTTCTCGACATTTGCATCTCAGCCTGACAGGTTATGTCGGACTGGAGCTCCAGCACGGTGCGATTCTGGGCTTGTGCACGACGCCGAGAAACACCCGATTTCAGCCGCGCTGSCCCCGAGACGCATTCCCGGCTTGTTCCATTTTCCCTTCTCTGACAAGCAGAGGGAGCTGAAAGAAGGAAGAAACGTCAACTTTGGGGTCCTGCGCTATTCACCGAAAACTCATTAAAAATACTGGCCTCCGCCTGAAGGGAAAAAAAAAAAAAAAAAAAAACGAGGAAGTTGCTGCCTCACCGTGTTGCATCTGTGTCAAGCTCTGGGTAAACAAGCAGCAACACGCACGAAATCTGTCCAGAAAGGCTGCGTTTCAGCGCCAACACGCACCCGCTGCCCAAACCACTGCGTGCGCAACAAAGTTTGCTCCCGCTCGCTCGCGCCCAGTTGCGCTCCTGCCATTTCCTGTGGAAAACCGGAGCTCTGAGCGAGCTCTATCACCCGGCCCGCGCCCAAGCCCCCGTGAGAAGCCCCTACGAAAATAAAAAATGCAAAAACCAGGACGCTGTCAGCCCGTCCCCCCGCGCTTGTTCCCAGGAGCGGTCCCGCAGGGATGCCCGCAGCTTCCCCTCGCAACGAGGGCACCGGCACCGCCCGGCCCCGACGAGGGGAGGCTCGAAACGCCCTGAAATGAAATGAAATGAAATGAAATGAAATGAAATGAAATGAAATGAAATGAAATGAAATGAAATGAAATGGACACGGAACAGGGAGCGGGCAGGGGCGGCGCGGCAGGTGGCAGCCCCGCGCCCCGCGCCGTCGCGCCGCACTCACCGCTCGCGTTCTTGCCGCAGATGAGGTGCTGGTAGGGCTGCAGCAAGCCCCAGAGCTCGGGGTCGTTGCTGACCGTGTGCTCCAGCGCCTCGAGGGTGAAGCGGGGCGCCTCGCCGCCCTCCTTCTCCTTGTCGGCCGCGGCCGCGGCGGCGCCGGCGGGGCCGGCGGGGCGGCCGGGCGGCGGGGCGGCGGGCCCGGCCACGACGCGCGCGTGGATGTCGCGGAAGAGGCTCTCGGTGGCGGCCGTGAGGTAGATGGCGGCGTGCTCGTGGATGCGCAGCGCCACGCGGCTGTCCACCATCCAGCGGTAGAACTTGCCCACGGAGAAGGCGAGCCCGCAGCGCGCCGACTTGCCGCGGCTGAAGCGGTCGCCGCCGCTGCCGCTCATGTTGTAGAGCGAGAGGGCGGCGAGCGCGGCGGCCGTGCAGCGCGCCGCCAGCGTCCAGCCCAGCACGATCTCCAGGGCGCTCTGCACCTCGTGCTTGGTGCACTTGGCGAAGCGCAGGCTGAGGCGCTGCGCCTCGCGCGCGATGCGCACGAGCGCCCGGCTCACGAGCGTGGAGAGGCGCGCGGCCGCATCCCGCCCGCCGCAGCCCGGCGGCCGCAGCGGCAGCAGCGCCTCCACCTCCTCCACGCTCCAGGGCACCTCCTCGAGGTCGGGCAGGAGGCGCGGGCACTGCTGCCCCGCGCAGTCCAGCGCCTCCGAGTCTTCCACGAGGACGGTGTTGACGGTGTCGAAGCTGTTGTGCCGACTGTGCATGGAGTCGGTTAGCTGCGGCCAGCAGTTTCCTCCATAGGCGTGCGCCGGCTGGGAATCCGAGCAGCAGAGCGACAGGTTGGAGGAGCGCACCGAGTCCGCGGCGCCACCATAACCGGAGTCCAGCGTCAAATCTTCCAGCGTCCTCACGACCGTCTTACCTCGCCTTGCCATCGCTGCACTTCATGCTGCACCCGCAGGGGACTCGGGAAGGGAAGGCGGAGGGAAAAAAAAAAAAAAAAAGTAAAGAAGAAAAAAGGCCAAACAGAAGAGGCGTGAGGCGGGGAGACGATCCTGGCTCGCGGCTTCGCCCCGCGCCTCTGCCTTGCAGCGGGAGAGCGGAGCGGAGCGCCGCCGCTGCCCCGGCCCCGGCCCCGGCKCCTGCACTGCGCCGCCCCGGCACCCGCAGCCCCGGCCAGCCAGCGGCGGGGGCGGCGCCATGCAAATCACCGCGCGCCGCGGCCAATGGCGGCGACCGCCGGGGGCGGTGCCATGCAAATCACCGCTGCCGGCCGCCAATACGGGCGGTGCCATGCAAAGCACGGCGGCGGGCGGCCAATGGGGGCGGCGCTATGCAAATCGGCTCGGTGGGGCGGTGCGCGGCGCAGCGCAGCGCCCGTCACCGCGCGGCGGGGCGG
>NW_020456154.1:1119053-1179569 GCF_003342845.1 Nothoprocta perdicaria | reverse complement strand
GCCCGGCCCGCCCCGCCGAGCGCCCCGCGTCCCCCGCGCCCGCCGCCCCCACAGGGAGCCGCTTCCCGCGCTGCCCGGTTAGGAAATGGACGTTCCGCGCTGGCCTCGCCAAGTGCCTGGGCACTCTGCGGGAGGCGGAAAGCAGCAGCAGCAGCGGGAAGGTGCGAGGCAGGTGGCTGTTAAACCCATTGCCAGTGAGTCCCCAGAACACCAGTTAGGTTCCCACTCCAGCTCTCACTATTTTTGCATTATTATTATTTTGCTGTTTTTTTTTTCCCTGCACGTTTTGATGTAAATCCTACACAGCACGTGTACACACACATACGCCCAAACAGAAGTACCGAGAGACTCTTGGAAATGGAGTAGAAACTGCCACGAAATGATGCCAGCTGTCGTTCAAGCCAACAATTTCCAAAGAATTGAAGCAAGTGCAGTAATACCCCTAGACTTTCTTGAGATTAACCCCCTAATTATCGTGAAGGGCTTGAAAAGTAAGATTTGCATTAGGCTTAGCATGCATTTTGTGTATTCTAGTATATTTTAATCTCATATCGTTAGATTTAGTGCTATTAGGCATTGGAAGGCTAATGTCCMAGGCAAAAGACTAAGAATATATTCTTGCATGCCTGGTTTTGAAGAAATGCCATATCCTTTTAAAGTGTAAAAAATAGCAGCAAAACTCTATCCCTTTAAGTGTAAAATCCTAGCAAAGCCCGTTGCCTATCAGGCCGATGGAGTCAGCCAAAAATCTTGAGCAGACAAGGCGAGTCATGTAAGAGATTTACCCATSCAAGAGAGCAAAGGCTGGCATCCCTTCAACATAAACTTCCTAAAGGAAAGGCAGGAACGCGGCTGCAGGTAGGTTAATTTGTCAAACAGGTTGGGGAAAGCTGTGACATTGCTGAAAATCCGAGAGCGGGGGTTGCCTCCCGACTGATGCTGTCAGAAACTGGTTTCTCGGGACTGTCTCTGTGCTTGCACAAGATACGCCCCGCACCGGAGAGCATRGCCAAAATCCTGAACACCGCCAGACTCGAACCGGGATCTGAAGAGCAGAGCTGAGGGCAGGAGCAACCTGACCTGGAGTGACTGTTGGGCTGCACATAGCAAGGTTAGGCCCACGCTGCAGGCTTGGCCTGGAATCTCCGGAAAGGAGAGCGTGCCTGGAGAGCGCAATCGCCTGGACTCTGTGGCCAAGCAGAGCTACGTCTTGCCCGAGAGCCCTCTGGTGTCTCCAGCACTTCAGTGCAGCAGGATTGGAGCAGCTGCAGGGCTGCTCAGGGACATTCTCCACGTTTTGTTTTGGCAGCGGAATGGAGGCACCTCCAGGACCAAACTCTTCAGGTTGTTTGCTTTTTTTTTCTCACAAATTCCACTGACTTGGTCCCTGCCCTTTCACAAAGTGCCGCAACTGTTTGCACTGACAGCATGGCCCTGTTGAAGTCAAACTCAGGGAAAGCCAAGGCAAACTCGGGGAAGCTTCAAAGTTTCGCAAGTGTTTTAGCAAGCAGTTGTTGTACTTCACCCAGAAGCACGCTGGGCGTCCCAGGAGGGTGGGCTGGACACTTATGTTGCAGTGGTTGTGTATAGAAAGGTTAATGCTGAGCTTTAAATCTCCATTTCAGGCTACAGGCTGCATTCACACTGTGTTGAGATGAGCGAGACAAATGAGATAGGGACAGTTGTCCCAGGCTGCTTGCACACCCAGACATTTATATTACTGCTTTGGAAACAGTCTGCGCTTCAAAAGCTTTCTTTGGAAGCACAGAAGTGTTTTTTCTTTTAACTCAGAAAGCAAAATACAGGTCCTGACTGCAGATTTTGGAGTCCCAGCGAAATCTRGGTTACATCACACAAGGCAGCTCCTCAGGCCGATCCCCGGCCACGCCAGCCGGTCGGAAGATGTTGCGACACTGGGACACACGGGACACGTGTCAGCACCCAGCTGGCTCAGGCTCTCCACAGTGCCACCGAGGACGTGTGACTCACTCATTTCCTCAGCAGGACCGCGTTCCTTATCCCGGAAAGGGCTCTTAGCTCCCACCATTGCCATGTGACCGCTCTGGATGTGGCACCCAAAGGACCTTCCCTTGCCCAGGTACCTTGGCAGCCGCACACTCCAGTGAGTTCCCGTGTGCTTGAACGGGAAGGACACTGGAGCATGTGGGTCTGAGACCATGCGTCTTTGTCCAAGTGCCTTAGGAAAATATGGATCAAACAGTGAGCAGGGAAACACACCCCTTCAACAAGGCAAGTGCCCACATAGGGTGATGTTGGGAAATGATCCTCACCTTTTATCCACAGCTCTCCTGCTCTGGGTAGAACACGACTGTGCAGGTCTTAGTGCTTAGTGCCAACAGAAACGCATTAGAAAACAGAGTCCCTTCCATGCTGAACAATGGAAAGGAGAAGAAAAGGAGCAACTTCCTGCTGGTTGCAGACAGGGACCCCAGTTATCCTCCCAGAACTGAGAATTCAGGCAGGCATTGATTAAGTATCCTCCCTGGAGGATGGCAAGTGCCAGCACAAGCGCTGAAAGAGGTAAATGGAAACACACTTTACATAGTCGCTTGGGACAAAGTCAAGTGAATGGTAAGTTAAAGATTGCACAGGGAAGCCATAAAGTCTTCTCTCTCTTCCATTCCCCACCCACCAAACTGCCCGTAAATGGCATCTTTTTGAGAACTGTAAAGAAAAGTGTGTCAGCAGACAGGGTGACTAGGAGGGTAGTTAGGGTCAGGCCACTTGGGACAGGGCTGACTAACAGCTCAGAAGCAGGATTTGCATTGACTGGCTGTGTTATCTCACCAAGTAAATAGAGGAAAGAGAAAGCTTCCAAGGGCCTCGCCTGTGTTGCTGGGGAAGTCAAGGCGCTAATGATCCTAATCAGAGATGACCCATCTGCCAGGCAAGGCTGTAATTCAGTTCCTGCAAAGCAGGTGTGAAGTGCAGGTCCCTGGCAGAGGAGCCTTGGGGCTGCAGAGGAGCCTTGGGGACTGCCGAGACATCCTTCAAGGCAGGGCAAGGACGCTAGCCCCGCGGGGAGCATCATCCCATCAGGAACGCTGCCCTTTCGGGAGGTGCCTCCTGATGCCTGGAGATGACAGGAGCGGAGACAAGCGACGCTCGCCAACTTCATGGCCACTGGGTTGTTCAGGRATCTACAAGTGGCGGCAGGAAGGGATGAGATCCTACACTGCATAGACGGGGCTGGACCCATGGGCTGTAGCAGCTCCTGTGCACAGCTGGTGCATGATGACCCTCTCGAATCGGAGACCTGTAGGCTCAACATGACCATGCTTGTTGCTCTCACCCAACCAAACCTGCAGTAGGGCAGTAGGGGTTTTGTTTGTTTGTTTGTTTGTTTGTTTTTTGAGTATGTACAATGAAGACAACTGAACAGAAAGTGTCAGGGAAATAGCCAAATCTCCTTGAAAGAGACTGCTAGTTTTGGGGTAAGAGCATCCCACCTGCTGCTGGCAGAAAACAGAGATGGAAGATCTTTGAGCCATCACACAGTCTTGCCTTGGGGCTAAGGAAGAGCTACAACCCCTGCTCCAAACCTGACAGATTTCAGTCCATGCTTTTCTTAAAAATCACCCATGGTCAAATTACCACAGCCTCCTTAGATGGTCTGAGACCCATTTAACCTYCCTTTTAGAAACAGTTTTCCTAACATCTAATGTTCCCTTCTCTTCGCTATAGAGGTAAAGGATGGAAAGCTGCTGCCAGCTTTGGCTCACAGTGCTCAGAGGCTGTGGGGTGTTTGCAAGGGCACTAAGCGCAGTTTTGCGAACACRCTCACAGCCTCCTGCAGCTGGGAGAAGGCGAAAAGCTGAGGAGAGAGCACAGCCCTCGGCCTGACCCCGTCGTGGCAGGCAAATTGCCTGCTCGCTCCCAGAGAATTTATAGCTGTTATTTCTTATTTGCAATTTAAGAGTCCTGGTTTTGAAAGGAAAACATTCTTTCTATGTGTTTAAAATACGATTCTTCGTGGTGCTATAATTCACACGGCCTTACATCCAGTTTTAGGAGGTACAGTCTCTAGCGGTGTGACCTTTCCACGGGGAGAATGTGTGAAGGGAAAGCAAAAGGAAGGAAGGGAGCTGCGTTTGCTGCTTTTCCCATTCTTGAAGATTTCTGCTGGAGCAGAGCGGGAAAGAATGGACTACATGAGGTTATCTGGAGATCCATTCGCACCTCTGCTTCTCACTAGTACTTAGGGCTTACTCACATTTCCTCCATTAAAAAGGCATGATGTCAGTTAAGCTTATTCCCAGACAGCCCTATTTGACACAAGAAAGTCCAAAGAGGTATTTTTTTTTTTAAGGAGGTGTTTGTATATAGATGAACTTGCCTTCTGTTAAGATCTCTGCATCGTACATTCCCCCGCCTGCACTGCGTGGGCCGCCTCTGGTGTCCTCTACTGCTGCAGACAGGGCAAGGGTTTGCACAAGGGCTCACAGACTAATTCACTTTGGATTTAAGCAGCCAAAGACTCCTTCCCCTCACCTCCCCCATCCAAAAAGGTAGTTTTTGAAWGTTTTAGTGAGCCACCGGCCTACAAAATTAGTAATACAAGTCTCTTACACTAAGTGAGAACTTTTTATTTGTAGGCAAATGCCAAGAAAAGCACACAAAATAAGTTGCTTTAATATGAAAGGCTTTTTTTTCCCCCCCAATAATTCTTTCGTTTAAAAACAAAACAAAACCTAGGCATTTTGGCACAAGATAAAATTTAATGAACTTAGCAGCCTTAGGCAGTTTTATTTGTCCTAGTACATGCAACTTCTTTTGCAAGTTCTCCTTGCAATTTACTTCCAACCTGGTTAAAGCTCAGCTTTTAACATTGCAAAGCTCTTTTTTTAACATTGTAGTATTTTATTCCTCCCTTTCTTTACCAGAAATACTAGTTAATAAAACTTAGGAACRCTGTGGTGAGGGCAGGAGTCTCTGCACCTGAGGAGGAATCTCCTGCAAACCCTCTCCAGCCCCTGAACTGAGTATCTGCATTTTCAGGAATCAGACAATGATTATAAAATTCCATAGGCAGCTGAGGTGTGAGCATGTGCCAACCTCCAACCTTTCTTTCCGACAGTCGCTTCCCCAGAGGATGCAGAATCCAGACCTTCTCCCCTCTCTTTCCTTCCCATTGCAAATAGCAGACAAACTATTTACAGTCTTCTCAGAGATTATTTTTTATCCACTTTATCCAGCCAGTGACCTACTGGAGCTTCATGTTCTTTACGAAATATGAGCTGCCAAACTACCTCTTTCAATTTTTGCAATTTAAAATATTTCCTGCGTTTGCAGATGCCTAAAGGCTCAGAAACCAAGCACTGCAGGAGCAGGGGCAAGGCCTGGAAACAATTTGTGCTTCAGATCCCCAGTTTTCTCAAATGACCTGTACTTGAAAGAAAAACTTGCTAAAAACACCTTTCCAAACAGGCTTTTTTTTTGTTTTTTTTCTTTTTCTTTTTTTTTTTTCCTCCTTTAAAGTTCCGCTGTTAGATATGTTGATACACCTTGATGCTTGGCATACATTGATCTTGGCTACAAATGTCTCTGTACCAGTGAGAAAATAAGTTTTCCAGTACACGAGGTGAGATGCACGTAAGAGCTCTTTGGTTGTTGATCTGTGATAGGAAGAGACTGCAAATATAGGACTGGAGCCCAACTCAGGCCCTGGAGGAGATGAGGGTTAAGGTTTATTATGCAGACACAAGGGCTGTGGAAGAGCATGTTTGCCCCRTGCTCCTGTTCCCTGCTGGGCACAGGTGGGTGCCTGCAAGTTGCTCTTGAGGTTATGCAATAAAAACAGTAYGAGCAGGGAGGGGAGGGAGGGGGCAGTTGGTATGCACAGATGTTTTAGACCCTATTAAAGAATAATTGCAAGAACTCTGTTTATTTATAGAGTTGAAGATAAGCTCTTTGCAGACTCAGAATGCCCCAAACCTTCCAAACATGGGCAGCTGTGAGAGCTCGGGGCCTTGATTCCTGTGTGCAGTTCCTGTGCAGGCTTTGAGCTGCCTCTGTCCTTGCAGCTCGTTGCAGGGTGCAGCCAAAGGCTTCCTTCCCCTGTGGCACCAGGGCTTTTCCAGGGACCATTGGCACCTGAGGACATCTGAGCTGGGAAGGGGGACAAAACAGCTCGATTTAAAGGAGTTTGATTTTAGTCTGTATTGGGGAGTCAAGGAGGTCTCCTCGGTGGCCGTGCCAGCTCCCGATCCCTTGTGAAGCTGCAGAGAGTGACACAAGGAGGAACGATGGGGCCTGTCTCCTTGGATTGGCTGAGGAAGGGGGCTTCAGGAGAAACGAAGATGCTGTGATCCAGCAGGGAAACGGCGAGGTGAGACAGGCACCAACAAGGCTCCAGCCAAACCTCAGCAGTGGAATTTCCCCAAGGGCAAAGGGAACTGCGAGCCGCACTCGTTGCCTTGGACAAACCATTGCATGTCTCCATGCCTCCGTTTTCCAGCTGTGAAAGGGAGATAATTATACTGACTTGCTTTCTAAAATGCCTTGCAAACACCATACAACAGCTAAGCACTATCATATTGATACGTATAATATCCCACTGTAGCCACTGGATGCTTGAGAAGGAACGAATAACGCTTGGAGTCCACACAGACGCTGTGCCAGATCAAYGCAGGCACCGCTACAATGTTGATCTGGTCTCCTATTGTGTGTTCCCACAAACCCACATGGGGACAAAAAATCCAAATACGCCTCTTGGCTGACAAATCACTGAAGCTACGTTACAGGGAGGAAGAAAATGTGACCCCATTGCACAGACCAAAGTCTGTATTTTTTGCTTTGATCACAGAAGGAGGAAAGTTTTGGCTGAGTTTTTTGCATATGAAGAGAATTGTTCTTGGTTTTTTGTTGTTGCTGGGTTGATGTGTTTTTTTGCAGATGATCCATCTTAATTTGATAAGAAGGCCCCCTACCAGTGCATTTCAATGCTTAACATACTGTYGAAGTGAGGCACTCATCAGATTGAAGTATCAAAAGCTGTTTGAGAACAAAAATACTGTACCATTTACTGACAATTAAAAGAAATCCCCTAATAACCTCCATGCCAACCAAAACCTCTTGTACTCATCTGTACACCCTACCCAGCTCCTTGCACACCCACCATCACTAGTCAATACCAACTGAGTGGGTAGAAGAGCTACCCACAGAAGCAAACCCCACTTAGTGTACTCAAAACACAGTGCTTTGGTTTTTTCCTTTGTGTTTTTCACAGTGGTCACCATGGAGGATCCCAGAGAACTCGGCACACGAGTGAGTGCAGGAAGGATCTACCTGAGCCGTGGGTCACCACAAACACATCATCCACTTGAGGACTACAAGGTGTTGGTCTCCAGGATGTTTGGGATGGAGGGGACAACCACTGCCAGCACAGAGGGGATGTGCCAGGACACATCCTGCTGGCCCAAATGCTGCACGGCTACTGCAGGCACCAGTGTGATGTCTCTTTGCAGCACCCAACTAATCTCCTAAGTAGAAACAAAAGTAGAAACATCATTATAAGATGGTATCTCCGTTCTTCTTCCTAAAAGGTGCAAATAATTTCTTGACCGGTTGCTTTCTGATTCCTCTTCTGCAAAGAAAAAAAAAAAAAAAAAAAAAAAAAAAAGCAACAGCAGATAAAAGGGTGATGCATCTCAACTGGGTTTTTGGTTGTAAAAAGCCATCACATCATTTACAATGACGTATGGCTCAACCATTCTATGTAACAAGAGGGCTGCAGGGTGATAAATGCAAGTATTCCAGGCTTAAAATGTGGTACCCAGAACCAGAATCCAACGTGTGGTTTTGCAGAAACGTTTCCCCCCTCAGAAATGAGTATTCACATATTCCCCTTGATCTCAGCTACTGCTTTGAAAAGTCAATTCCTCCAAGGAGAAAAAATATACGCACTATTAGACAGTTAAAAACTACCACATTAAAAGAAAATTGGGGAGTTTTTTTGCATCTAGCTGAGCATCTCTGCACAGTGAAGGCCTCAAGTTCCCGCCTGGGATGTGTGCAACTCACTCCTCAAGTGAGCTATTCCTTCTGCCACCCGCCAAGCTTCTTGTTTGAAAAAGGGTTGGCATTTATTCAGTTGGTAAAATAATCACTAACACATAATAATGCCCCTCTTCCAGCTCCTGGAAGAAAGCCCAATATTCACATTCTTACTGCTCTGAAAGCTTTTCTGCAGTCCCTGGCAGTAGTATTTGGAAGAAGCTTCAAGATACTCATGCCAGTAAGAGGCATACATCTGGTTTTTGTTTACATGTCTCGGGCTGTATAGAGCAGCTATCATGTAAAGGAGCAGTAAAAGCGGCTTAAGTTTCATATGGGAAAACAAAGCGATTTGCAAAGAAATTTTGAAGAGGCTTCGCTCAGGGCAACGAGGCAGCTAACGCCAGTGCTTCCCCTTGTTTGACAATACCTAGAGCAAGAGAGTTGGATCCCAGTGCAAATAAAATAACCCACAGGTATCGACCCATGCAACTCCAGACACAGACACAGGAAAACCTTATGGAGAGACACACACACACACACACACACACACACACACACATACATACATTTCCCATTTTTGCGTTATCTTTCTCATAAGGAAACTAAAATAAACACCATCTTCAAAAATAAAGGCTATATGCAAAGTGTTGTTTTTTTCAAATAGCATCATGTTTTCTACCCCTGTACTGTGAGCATGGGATTTGTTTGCTTTTTACTTTAATACATCTGCCCATTGAGTGGAAATTGCCACTGAGCTGCCACTGAAAAACCTACATCTTCCTTAGGAGGCTGCAGCTAATTCCCACCGCATCTGGACACGGCAGTAGTGAATATTGTTCCTGACAGGGTTATTACTTTGTACTTAGGATGCTGAAAGATTGAGAAAAATTATTCTAATTTCAATGTTTATTCAACTGGTGCAGTATTGCTGTTCGCCTCTCCTTACTTTACTTCCACAAGCAACGCCACGTTCTGCCGTTAATCGCCTATGACAGGGCTGCTCCGCTGCCCATGCTGATAGCATCTGCACGAGAGGAGGAACAGATGAGCAAACCACACGTGAACCATTGCCAGGGCTGAAATTAAGAATGGTCCCCCCAGTGAAACTTTAAAGGCCTGGGAAGAGTAGACGTTTTTGATAACGTATTGCTGATAAGACAGAAATCCCACAAGAGCTTCTCAGTTCAGGACTACACTAAGGAATGCAGAAAGTCATAATACATGCCCTTTTAGCACATCCATAAAGGAACCAGCTGCTGAATGCTGAGACACAAATGTAGACCTTTTTCTGCCTAAATATTTCTCAATTTAGGAAAATCTGCCTCCAACTTATCCAGATGCTGTAGACAGCTAGAGCTGGGTGAATAATAGATTCCCAGTGTGATGACAGTTCTAAAAAAAAAGAAAAAATAGTTTGTGGATGAAACATTACATTTTGTTCAGTCTGAACATTTTAGCTTTGAGACTTTTAAAACTATCAAACCGAACCTGAAGGTTTTCGAAATAAAGTTATGGCAAAGCAGAAGATGTTGAAAGGAGCAATTCAGCTGCTTTGAAGTTTGGGCTTTTTTTTTTTTAATTTTTTTTTTTCTCTCTCTCTCTTTCTTTTTTTTTTTTTTTTTGCATATGAACAGTTTGACTAAATTGACATTTCAGTTTCGCAAAGTGTCATTTTCTTTCCAAGAAAACTTTTGGCCAAGAAAATGTCATCTCCCCGCACAGCAAGCAGATACAAAGGGGAGGCTCTCCAGCTCGCCTCCCTCGAGAACGGCTCCAACACGCCCTCAGAAGGAAGGATGAGCTGCGAAACCCCGAAACCAAAACTTTGGCCGTGCAGTCAAGGGGAAGCCATGAAGACAKCTTTGTGTTTGCGGCAACCTGTGGCTACTGGTATCCACTCACTGAGGCTGAGGCTGCCTGGCCACCGAGCTGCGCATTGCAAGGCGAGCCAGGACGTGGCTCCCTAGCAGGGAGACCTCCCAAATCCACATCTCTTGGGGCAATCACCAAATGTCAAAGTGACCGCCTCAAGACATGGTCTGGTTGGGGGGACTCCCATGGACACAGCACTGRTGATGCACCCTAATATCCCACTGCTGCTCTTAGGCTTCACCAGTAACATCCCCTGCAACAGTCCCCAGTGCAGCCCATGACTCTATTTAAAACTAAAGAGGAAAAGTGCAAAGCTTTGAAGTCAGGAGGCATATAATGAATTCAGCAAAACATTGTATTTCAAAGCAGGCTCTATTTGCAGAAGCCATCTACCCAGAGAAAAGCTCTAATATGCCTTAGACTCTGACAGGAGTCTAAGGGAGTTGAGGGAAACAGATTTGGCTGAGGATGCTTCGCATCATCCATCCCCACAATATCTGAAATGTCACTTTTCAGTGGAGCAGTTTCCAGCCTTATATCAATTATAACATTTCCATTTGGCTCCCCGCAGCTTGCTGACATTTGTAGCCACCGTCCAGTCCAGTAGCTCCTAGCAATTTCTAATGAGATATCCCAATAAGACATCGCTGACTGTCCCTCCTAATGATAACTGTGAGCTCTCTCCAGCTTCTCTTGAGCTATGGTCTTAGGTCTCCCCTTACTGAGGRTTATGCATCCTCCTCTCTCCCCTTGGGAACACGCAGCTCTAAAGCACATCCAGAGGTGCTCTGGAGCATCCAGGAGCGCAAGGGGCAGTGCAATGTGCAGCCCTTTTGCCAGAGAGGGGCTCAAACTGTAGGCAATGCTAAAGGTACAGGCAGCAAAACCCCTGCTCAGTGGATCCAGCACCAGCGACAGCGTTTCCCAACACCCGGCTAACCAGAGCATCCCTTAGCCAAAGCCAAGCAGATGTCGGGTGAAACTCAGAATGAGCCTGTTCAAGAATTCCCTCTGATATCGCTTGTCTTTCATACTGCCYGTAAGAGCCATTAAAATTCTGTCTGATAACCAGCTTCCCAAAAGCACCAGAGTTAGTACCTCGCCTGTGACAGCCTCTCCAGGATTTCTCCTGGCTTACAGCAGCCTCTTTGATAAGCCCGGAAGTAGCCAGTGAAACAAACCTGCCATGTAGTCTTTGAAGATGAGGAAGTGGAGGACAGCAGAGAACTTTGGGGAAAGGGAGGAAACCTGGCAAAAGGGAAASCTGGCAAAAGCCCAGAGCCAGAAGACTCAAACCCAGGATGTTGCCCAGAAGTTGGCATTAGTGGCAGAGGGCAGTCATAAACGGGCAGAGACTGATAGATAATGACTGCATTGGACCCATTTTGTTAGGAAACAAGTCCTTTTTAAACTTTTGGACAGTGTAATTCCTTTCTGGTTGTTTGAGGCTTTGGAGAGGTTACCTCCTTCCTGCTTTCAGTCCAGCTTTCATCTTCAGAGGCAAGGTACAGCCAGCCAGATTGCAGGGTGCACCCGTGTATTCACTTGCTTCCAGCCTATTCCACCTCTTCTTTTTRAAATAGGAATATTACACACACTATGTATGCTATTACCAACCACTACTACCTATATGTTGCCCTTTGGAAATTAGACTGATTTCTTTATCGAAGAGGAGGAGAAGCAAGTCAGTAATGACAAGCTTATCATAGGCTCTGCATTGATAAGAATGTTATTTTGGGCTCTTGGTTCTTCCCTTCTTTGGGAAGGCTGAGCAAGGAAAAGCAGGACTCCGGTTTACAGCTAACATTAAAACAGCTTTAACATTAAAACTTTGTTGATAAAACGGCATCCCGTTCCCGAGACAATGTGCTCCCAGCACGGATCAGGGTCACATCAGCTGATTTTAATGACAGAAAATGAGCTTGCAACTTATAACCSGGGCTATTGCTGCGGAGATAACATGGCCGAGGGATAATTAAGGAAAGATGTGTGGTTGCGTCTCCTGTGCCGCTCTGAGTGTTTCAAGCTGTAACTTCCCACCGCGGGCTCTTCTGAAATAAATTGCATTCCTGATACAGCTCAGAAATCAAAACACGGTGCTGTCTGGAAGAAATGCTCTGCTTTAGGAAACAGCCTTCTGATAAAGGGATTTTAGGACTAGGTTTCTGGCTCCCAGTGCTGTTAGCAGTGCTATGTCCCCTTTGGTTTCCTTGCCGTGGCTTTGCGCTCGGTGTTTCTGCGGACTCTTGCTGACGCATGTGGATGCGGGCAGCACAACCACTTACCATCAGGAACCAGAGATCGCCGAATTTCTGGCTGTGGAGCTARAGTAAACATGGAGCGCTGCCCAGGCTGCGCTGGCGGGGCTGGAAAACCAACGCTGTGGGCTAACGAGCCAACTGGGAAAAGCTGCTGCACTCCAAACGTGGTGCTGTGGCATTTCTGCCATGGGGCGGCTTGTGCTGAGGGCTTTCCAGCAGCCCGTTCCTGCAGGAAACAGCCAAGCGGGAAGTTACTCCAGCCGGAGCCCAGAACAAGCGTCAGCCCTGGAGCCTGGGGCCATCCAAACTGCATACGGCCCCTTCTCGGTCTCGGAGCGAGAAAATAAACCTCTTGGRGCAGCTTTCAAGGACAACGGGCAGAGGAGGAGCTCCCACCCCGGGCATGCTGGAGGAATCAGGTTTTCCCACATCATGGGCGCAGTCTCTTGATGGGAAATAGCTGGGAAGCTCTGCCGGGAACCTCCACAGCTAAAGCAGAAGATGTGGAAAGATGCTGTCAGACCCCACGCCACATTGCTCTGTGTCCCAAGTGCCCCTTTGCCTTGAAGCACCCTGAAGGGCAGTGTGGGGTCAGCAGACGAGCACAATCTCTCCCAGGCGCCTGCTGCATGTGATGAGCAATCACGCTGAAAAGCCCACTAATTTTAAGGAGGACTCTGTACTTAAGCTGGAAGGARTCTGAGCGTGTCAGATGCTGGGGAACCAGCGAAACCAGTCAACAGCAGCCTGAAAATACAGAGAAAATTGTTCCACCTTGCTTTTTAAAGGACCTTTGATTAAAATATTTCATGGGTTAGTAATACTTTGCTCTTAATCTTTCTGCATATGCGTTTGCAAGGGTTTGCTTAGCAGTAGTTTTTGACTTGCACTCAGCCAAACATGTGCTCTGCTGCTCCTACAATGCCAACTAAGCAGAGTTGGGCCAAGAAAAGAAATTGCAAGAACACGTATGGGCAAAATCGCCTACCGAATGCAGGAGACCCTTATTTCTATTTGGACATAATGTAGTGCCACAGCCAGGCAAGTCTTGCTTGATAAACCCAGGCGAAGAAACCAACATCTCAAAGTTATTTAAGCACCACTGAAGGACCTGAGACGCCCTTCCCATGTCAGCCCATGCACCAGTAAGGAGGGAAAGTGGGGAAGCAAAGGCTAGAGAAAGCTCAGAGCAAAGGGATAAACCCACTGAAATAAATAGGATTGGCACCATGCCTCACATACAGGCCCTAGAGGCTGGCAGGCTTCCTTGGAAAGTACATTTCATATACGGAGATTCCCAAGCCAGCCCGTGCTGCCACCGTGACCAAGTGGCYGGAGTGGCCGGCCTGTGGCCAGCCACAGCTCCCCAGCACAAGGCGCCTACTGCTCCCCTCACGCTGGATGTTTTGGTTGAGGATGTAGCTTCAGCAGCGCTATGGCTCTGTGCTTACCGAGCTCAGCGTGTATTGGCAGTGACACACGCGCTGCTGCTCCCCTTTCCTAGTAACAAAGGCAACATCCTTCCCTTGTTTTAATATAAACACAGTGGAAAGCTGGCCACGGAARAGTACACCTCACAAAGATTAGCCCTGGAGCAACGGGATGTTGGGGCCCGTTTCTCACTTTTCCTTCCACTTTGCCTTGCTTTGGTCGTGTTAAGCAGCCAGAAGGCTGGTGTAACCGGATCGCTGGGAATTCCACTGATATCGCATGGAGACCCAACTGCGCCGCTGCTCCTTAACAGCCACGCTCTGCTCCAGGGCAGGCCGTGTGGCTGGGAACCAGGGAGGTATTTAGCATGTACTTTATGTCTATTCCTTTAGGTTGCTTTATGCCCAGTCATGCTGCCTGGGAGCTGCAGGAAAGGTCCAACGCTCCTTGCAGGCACCAAGGCCTCGGAAAGCAGCGCCCCAGCTCTGGTGTCCATCAGCTCTCACCTCATTCTGCACCAGCCCTGCAGAAAGGGCCCACCTGGGAGAAATGTCTTGACTTCAAAACAAAACAAAACAGGAAAACAAAAAGCAAATCGCCCAGGAAATTGCAAGTCCCCAGTGCTTGACTTTYCCCAGCAGCCCAGGGCAGGTGGCCTTGGAAGCCGACTGTCCCCATGGTCTCAAAACAGTTTTCCCCACATAGACTGCTTGATTAAGACAGATGGGTGCCCTACTTTTGTCCCATCATCATCTTCCATCTTTCCTTCACATGAAGAAGACACGCATTTAATTTCACTTGCCTAGTGATTTTGTGTGGCCAGCTACATATAATTATCTTAGACATAGGCCTATGAATGATTCATTAAGATCTGTATCAGATGGTTGTTTAATGTGTCCTGCTAATTAAAACTTTGTGATAAAGAGAGCTGCAGCTTTCTGTAATTATGCCTCTGGACATTGCAATGCACTTCCAACTA
Organism: Nothoprocta perdicaria; assembly: GCF_003342845.1. Lineage (NCBI taxonomy): Eukaryota > Metazoa > Chordata > Aves > Tinamiformes > Tinamidae > Nothoprocta > Nothoprocta perdicaria. Next base: position 1,165,007 of record NW_020456154.1, on the reverse strand, counting down.
GTATTTGCAAGCCTGTGTGTGTGTTGACATTTAAATAGGCTAGAAAAATATAGGTTAGCTGCTGGTTTTAATTGTTCTTCGTTAGTAAGATTACTGTAGAATTTCACAGTGCAACACCCTAGATTCTTCTGCATGGTGCACATTACAAACACCGTTAGCTAATGATGAAATTACATTGCATTATAATTTTGTACAGAAAAAAAACTGTGAAAAACAGAAAAGATTATCTCACCTAGAAGAAATGTGGGTATTTGAATACCGTTCAATTGAAAAAAAAAAAGGTGGACTAGAGACTCGTTTGGGGATATCCATCATATTGTACTCTACTAAATCGTACTTAGCACTTCTTGTTCAAGCAAGTGTCTCTGTTAAGAAGCCCTGTAGGCTTCTCCTGACTTAGAGCCACAGATCTGAGGTCACTATAAGCTGGATCCAGCTTCCATCGGTGCCAACAGGAAGAAGTACAGCGCGTAAGAAAGCCCATTAAGCCCTGTTTTATTGGTTAAAAAAAAAAAAAAAAAAAAAAAAAGAGCCACACTGAATTTACGTCAGTGCAACTAAGTAGGTCTAACTTGGTTTGTCTCCAGTATTCCCTCTCAAAATGTGTTTGTCTTCAAAGGGAATATGCCTACATATGAAACAGGTAGAGACTTTAAAATGTTTCCTTTAGATGGCTAACAGTGTAATGAAGCATCAGTAACAGATGATAAATGCTAAGTAAAAGAAGCTTTTCCTAAGCAGCTTATACTAAGAATATAWTTTTTTCCCGCTACCAAAAAACTACATTAATTGTAGTTGTACTAATCTAGTCAGCAGCCTGGTACCAGCATTAGAAGAAACATAAGACTAATCACCTTGGTGGCTCTTCCACTGCAAGCTCTGCTTCATTAGTCATGATGGGAGACTCTTGTCCTTGTGTCGACACTTGGCATCCCCTGGGAAAATGCCCAGCTCACTCCTGTCATCATCAGAGCAGGTACGTTTCACCCATGGGAATGACTCAGGTGTAACTTGTTGGCTCTTGTTAGCCACAGAGTTACTGCCTAAACCCTGAAGTCTGCATACCATGGGAGTGAAGCCCTAATCTATTTTAATCTGTGGTTAGTTTCTACAAACACTAATTTTGGAAAGACACAATGAATCTACAGAACATTGTCTCCATAAAATGCATCTGAGCCACTGATGGTGGCCTGGTACAGTCTATGCCACTGTGACCAGTACCAGTAACTCACAGCAGTAAGAGACACACCAAGTAAATTACATATCCATCCTAAAGGTTTATTTCTCTCTTTCTTCTCCATATCATCTCTTTCCATGTTCTCATATCCAGCCTCATTCATATAGTGCCATGTTCTCAAAACCTACTGTAGGACAGAGTTACGATGCAATGGATAGAAAAAGTCTTTAAATATCACTTTGCAGCTGTTAGAAAGGTTTTTACTGACTGACCTTGTCCCAGTAATAATGTAAGTGTAATATCTAAAAGCATTGCCCATATAAAACAGGTTGACTCTTGGTCAAAAAAAATAATGAAGCCTGGTTTCCTGCCAGCTTGAGTCTCTGATCATCTTATAGTTGCTCCTCTTTTAGTTTTCAGTTGCTCTCATGATACAGTGGATATGACTATTCCTTACCCTTTTCTCAACCGCTCTTTGACATGTAGTGAGATCTGCAGAATTAAACTCCGACRTACCCCTTGATAAAAGCCTTCATAGCATTGCTCTGTGTGGATTGCCTGATGATTACTAAAGGGAGCATTCACAGCACAACCTTCCTCACTTGATGAAATACTGCCATAGTGATCTACTTTCATTAAACTGATAGGAACTTAACGACATTGGAGACCTCAGATGGAGACCTTTATCAAATATGATTCAGATTGGTCAGACTCAAATAGAGAGATGCAGACCAAGCAGGTGTTTAGCTCTCAAAACTCCCATGAGAACACACATCGTTCACAGAGCAGGACTGATTCCTGTGTGCCAGCTCCAGCATGTGTGGTCACTAGCACATTATTAGCTGAGACACATCTTAGAGAAGGTCTCTGGACTAAGAGAAGAGACAGACAAAGGGGAAGATGTACATCCCTTCCTCATCAAGTCCAACTCTTGCTCTTGCTTTCAAGAAATTCAGATTACAGCATTAGGAAGACCAGATTTTTCAACTAGAACTTCTCTGCTAGGCTGATTTTCAGTATAAAAACAAGTATACAAGTACCCTAATGGTCCTATGGCCATGAGAAACGCAGTCTTTGCATGCTACCTTCTGTAGAAGCATCTTACAAAGAAGATCTTTTGCATTTTTGTGCTTGTTTATTCTTTGGATGCAACAGCACTTACTGTGAATGGCACAAATACCCATTATAAAGTATGTTTTATGCAACAGCAGGGAGACTCTGCCAAARGAAACCCTATTTCCCATTTGCCCTGTGGTGCTTCTCTGTGGCCTTTGGAGGACACCATCATGACATTCTCCTCTTATAGCAGGTGGCTGCATGCATTCATTTATGGTAGGAAATGAAGTATTATCTCCCTTGAAAAGACAGGAATATAAAGACAGAGCAGGATTAGATGTCTTGCCCGAGGGAATAGTGTGAAACCCAGGATGAGGACACAGGAGTTCTATCAAGCTACGAGCTCTGGGTTCGCACACTGGCTAGCACAAGGTGGCCCTGATCCTGCTGAGGCCCCCAGGCAGCACTTCAAAATTCGTAATAATAATAATGAGTTCCTAATCCCTCTCAGAGACCCAACCTAGCAGGCATCGCCTGTCTCACAGGAAGGATTAGCTGAGAGATTGTAAATAATAGTTGCAGGAGTTGCTATGCCCATTACACAATAATTTTTATGCTGAATRCGCAGAAAAAAAATCTGATAAAACTAGGTATTTTTGCTGAGAACAGAACTAACTGAGATTTTCAAGTAAAAGTAATAAGACTTCTCATTCTTTAGCCCTAAGGATAACCCATCAATATCATTACACACCATTCCTAACTCTGAATCAACATAGATTTAGCAAGGACTCACCTTGACACCATAAGGAAATACAGATGAGCTACTCAAGCGATGACTCTATGAAGCCTCCAGGCCATGTCTACCTTTTCCCTGAGTAGGTCCCACTTGGTTTCATCACAGACATGCTCCCATGACAAGCCTGAGGATGTGGGACAGACAGAGGGGCTTGCAGGACAAGCAGCAGAAATTACATAAATGAACAATGCTCTATGAGTATGTAAAACTGGAGATCACAAATAATTCTATTTTTAATTCTTCATTTTAAAATGATGTTAAAAGTCTAGAGTTTAATTCCAGGCAAGATCTAGGAGAGGCACCTAGGAGAGAGCCGGAGCTGCTCCTAGGCAGCTTCCTGGGCCCAAGAAGAACTGGCCTGAGGGCAGCTCGGCAGCAGCAGCTGTGTCACAGAGTATCCTCAGCCTGGTCACTGGGTAGTTTCACTGAACCTAGGTCTCGTCACTCTCCTTCCCATCTTCTCTCACCCCTTATCTCAAGTGAGAGGATATATACGTTAAATAGGATTCACTTAGGGACACTTCAAGTTATACTTTTAAGTTAATTATCAAGAAAAGAAAAAGGTTTTATTGATTTCTCTCAGTATCCAGATTTTTTATCATTTGTGGTATTACCTTATTTCTTCAAATTTCCAGGGGAAAAACAGGCTGTACAACAATAAATCAAAAGGAAAAATGGCCAATCTGGGTCCATTGCTAGAGGAAACAATAACAACAACAAAGATAAACTCTCAGAATGAAGAGTTATTGCTAACTTTGTCAGCAGATTTAAGAAAATTCGAGGGAACTAGATGCAATAATTTTTTAATATTTCTGAGACTTATGATCTCAAAATACTTAGGGCTCTTTTGAGACACTCTCTCTACCAGTTTCAAATACCTGTGCATCCTCTAAGAGATATAGAGAAATAATATTAACAATAATAGTGAATAAAATTAGAATAATTATAAAAGGAGCTCTTTCCTACCTGTATAAATCATCCAAGTGGCTGTGTGTGCCCAGTGCTCAATTCCTCCCAGTGGGATCCAGTCCTTGTTTTTCTTGGCTAGGCAGGGCACATATTCCAGTGGGGTGCAGGTCAAAGGACTTTTGCAGTCTACTTCAGTAGTAGCAGGATGGGGACGAAAGGGAGCTCTCAGTGAAAGAGGATTCAGAGCKAGTGTCAGGGGGCCTTTCAAAGCACCCGTTAAGCTTGGCAGTGCTGGAACCGAGGGGCAGTGCTGGAGCCGGAGCACGGCGATGTTTGCCCATGTTCCTGGGATCATGCCCGCCCGTCCTGCTCACAGCCACCGGGATTCGGCCTCGCGTGGCCGTCCCAGGCAGCCTCTTGTATGTTGAGCGGCCCATGAATTGTGAGGAAGAGGTTAAAGTAGGTGAGCACTGCAAAGGCTTTAGGGGAAAGGAGGAATGGGGACACTCTATCTGGGAAAATTCCTCTCAGAGYGAACCGATATTATTATTGGCATTAGGTGTTAACCAGCTCACTCACAGCCATAATGTGCTGAAACCAGTAGCCTGTTTTGAGAAATGATTCCATTTACTCTTCTCTTGAAGCTCTAGTTTTTATTTTGCCCATATTCTCAGAGGACAACCCTCACATAGATGTCGAGTCTTGGTAGATTTCTAATCATGGGCTTTGGGAATGAGAGAGTGGTGTGTTGCACTAGGGACTATTACTCATTCAAAATGAGCTTACCTTTGGCAGAATTGAGAAAACAAGTAGAGAAATATGGGCTCTACTTGGTCCAAGACAAAACTTACTTATCTGAATCCAGTACGAAGACTCCAGTTGACTTCAAAGTCAAAGCATGTGCTAGAACAACAGGAAAGCAAGCAAGCAAGCAAGCAAGAGCAATAAAAGAAAATATTAGGACAGTTCATAGCGATCTCTAAATAGTGAGCCTGAAATAAGAGGAGTAATCGACTGTGACATAAATATCTATCAGATGTACAGACCATTTTCATAAACAGAACAGCAATGGAATGATAAAGGAATGTTCTCATGAACTGTGAGATTTAGCAATTATTTTTATTCCTTCCAAACTCGGCCTGACAATGATCTAGTCATATATGAAAGCAGAGGGGTTGCCCCTTACAGACAGTTCTGTCCCAGTCACAATGTGCACTTTGACCATACTTTTGAATATGGAGCAGCCTAAAATTCATTTATTTTCTAGAAAGCACAGAATATAAGGCTGTAACTGGCTGGGCAGCTAATTATCCTCTACCCTCTCCTTTTTCCTGCATCTTATCTCTGAGCAGGRAACTGTCTCTGTTACTAGAGCAGCTTTTTAATGCAGAAAATCAAACTAATCCATATCTTTTCAGTAAAGACAAGGGATTCTTTAAAAACAAAGCAAGACTCAACAATAGGAAAAGACARATGTTAGCTCTGATCATAAAGCCGCACAAATTCGGGGAATGTGAACTAATTTTTTTGGAAGACAATCTTTGATCAGGGCACAAGGACTAGACAGACTCCAAGGATGGCCTGTTCACTACATGAAGAAGTTCTCTATTATCCTAAATACGGACAGAGTTCAGCAGGGTGCCTGGGAGTAAATATTGTTAGGGCTGATCTAATTTGTTTTTATCCAGGCATGATATCCAGGCACAAAATGATTTTGGTTTTTGATCTTGACTTTCAATAATTACACAAGGAATCTCCCATGTCCAAAAAATCCAAAAACTTATTAACCTTTTGGAGTAAAAGCCAGACTTTCAATGTGTTTGATCTAAATTCAGTTATGTTTTTAATTTCCAGGAGTGGCCTTTTATCTTCTTGCAGCTGCTTAGTTCACACAGATTCCTGCACAGGTTCTGAAGATCTCCTGAAGACATGTCAAATCCTGCATAGATCTCCAAGGTCCATCAGGGGTTAACACATCTAAGCTGTGAAAACATTTCTGTAAGTGGCAGAGCAGCTATGTAAAAATCATGAARCTGAAGCAATTTCACATTCAAGGAAAGTTTTGTGGTTCTGGATGGAGTCACATTGCTCTCTTAATTTCCATCCTTGGGATATCCTGCTGGGAGGGAGGGCAGCATGGGACCGGTACCATATTCACCTCATGGGAAGGTGCTGAGTGTGCTGGATTCCAAGTAGCATTGCAGAAGCTGAGRATGTCCAGCACCACAAAAAATCTGCCCCATAAAATGCTTTTCACTCCTTGGCCAAAATAACTGAAGATGAAAAATTCAGAGGATATCTTGCTTATGTGCTGATATCTTACATGTYCAGACACTTTGTGATAAGCCCTTCTAATGGTCATATAAACTGCATCTTGTCTGATTTGGCAAGCATGCCCAACGATCCCTGCTTCTGATCAGAAGTGTTTTCTTGCTGAATCTCCTCTCCAGTCCAGCAGTCACACAGCAGTGATGAACAGCAGACCAAATGGGTTACTAAACCTTCTCATTTGGTGGTACATGGCTCAGACCAGCTTCAGGGCAACAGCCTTCTGCTTTCCACCACTCCAGACTTACCCTTGAACACAGACAAAGGGAAAATTTCTGGAAACACCGWGTGTTATAAAAACAAAGCAGCACCTCCTGTCTTTTTGCTGTTCGCTATGTAGCCTGGCACAGAGCTATTTTGTGCTGCATAGTTTTTCCCAGACCAAAGCTATTTTAGGGTATATGTAAAGGGAGGCAGTGTAAAACAGCATTTTGGGGTAAAACACTACATACAGGTTGCAATTATCCAAAAACTAAGCATTAGACATTCAGATGTACTGAGCAGGATAATACATATGCAGAAGAGTCAAACCAACTTACTTCTTCTACAAGCTGAGATATAATAACATGACTCTACAGGTTAAACAAGACACTTTTAAGGGTTTATTCGTTTGTTTTACTTAAGTTTAGAATAAAAATGTTAAGTTTTCGTCTCTCATTGTGTCACATCTCTCATCTTCCTCCCAATTTGCCTCATGTTGTTGGAATTCCAGCAGTTTTGCAAAAACTCTGGGCTGTCATGGCATTTAACAATTCCTAGGGTTTTCCTAGTGTCTGCCCCTTCCATCTCCAGCTTCCCTTCTCCCTTGCCCTAGTAGTTTTGCAAAGTTTGTAGGAGAAGACTTAGGAGAAACCAAAGAGATCTTTGTGGCAGAAAATGGGTAGTTGATCAGGGAAGCACCACATCTTGGCAGGATATGAGCGACTCTGTGTCCACCAAGTTGAAGCAATCCATTACCATTCCCAAGTGTTTGRCTACTAACTTTTGTTAAGAGACCATTAAAATGGGTAAGAAATTAAAAATACAATCATATAGATGGGATCAGCATGTTTCAGACTAGCTATAGAAAATTTAAGGTTGAAGGTGCGAAAAGGATATAACCAGAGCCTGGAAATCAGCCAGAAAGGTAAGTTAAAAAAAAAAAAAAAAAAAAAGGCTTTACCTTATAATATATATTTGCCACCATGCTACCTGATTTGAAAAGCCTTCTTCCTTCTTCCCTGTTCTCTTGTTTAACCTAGTTTATAAATACTTTTCTAATTAAAGCAAAGAGTGAGATATTCTGGCGCAGGGCAGGGAGGGATTGGACTCTGATTGAGCCACTGGGAGCGGGTAAATGAGCAAGTGTTTCCCCTAATCTTTTATTCTATCCTTGATCACAACTTTACGATCATGAAAAGAATCAGTTCCTTCATCACATGAACYATTTAAATGATGTGATGGATGGGTGGAAAGCAGAGAGGAAGAAAAAGCCTCTTGCATCTTACTTTATACACCTTACTTGCACCTTACGTTGAAACAGCAATTTTTTGGTGTTCCCTAGTTGCTACAACATTCTTATGCCTGTCATCTGGAACCTGTGAGGAAATGTTTTTCACTACCTTTACTGGAGTCTAWTTGGCATTAAAGGTGATTTTAGAGAAACTGGCAAACCAGACACACCTTCCAGGCTGCAGGGACCAACGTGTCCCCAGGGAAACTCCTCCCTGAAATGGTAGGAAAGAGATTATGGGCATCTCCTCCCTACTGTTTCAGGGAAAACACATTCTCTGATGACTCTCCTAGCTCCTTGGCCAGCAACAGAGTGGGAGGAGGAATGAGGGGGAAACATCAGTAASTGAATTACAAGAGCACATATCTCTTCTCAGATCCTACGTTGATTCTGAAGCAGTAGAACTGTCTCACTACATACTCAGCCTCTCTGAGACCTCAGTTTCCTCTTAGGACTATGTATAATTTCAGCACAAATTTCTTTGCTGGGGTTTTGCAGATCTGTGGAGTTTCAGGTGTGGGAATATTGCAAAACCTGTCACCAAATGGTGCCCAGTGTCTTTCTGAATCACTTTATTGCTGAACATACCCGTAAGACTAATCCTTCCCAGCCTCCAGCCTACAGATTAATCCTTCCCAGCCTCCAATCGTTTTCCCTCTGAGACACACAGAGGTGAGTGTTTCATCCATAAAGACAAAGCACAAGAAATTATACTTACCTATGTTCACGGATTCATGCATTCTTGCTCATTCCCATTGTAGTCCATCAAGTCTGCCTTGGTGCTCCCAAGGCTATGAACAGTGTTCAGATCCTGTATGTAATGCTGGTCTCTTCAGCATGTTTTCCGATTAGCATCATGTGGTGTAGGACTTACCGCCCACAAGGTGCCGAGTCCTTCATGTCTGTACACAGCTTGACTATCCAGGAGCCACAATTGCAAAGTCTTCTAATAATCTCATTTAAATCTACCACTTCGCTCATAAATCAAAACCAAGGAGGCATGCAGCCAGGAAAGCAGACACGTAAGTGCATTTCCATCCCCTCAGGGTCCTTTGCTGCCAAAAACCTTAGGGATTTGACCGGTATGTGCAGGAAATTCAAGGACCCCAGGCCTCTGACTTTGGCATCTGGTGCCGTTGAGTACTTGTTCCTTGACGCTTGGCATTTCTCTTTAGGACAGTAAGTCTGTGGCACTTTTCTCCAATCACCTTGTTGTACTGGGATTTTCCATGCTCTAGTCCTCAAGTGGGAGTGCTGATGGAGTTATTTAGAGTCGATGACTACCCGTGGCTGCCAATGCCTTCCCAGGGTGGGGTTTTTCAAGGCTTATGTGCCTTGCAGTGTATAAGACTGAGCTGGTTTCCTGCTGCTGAAAGCCTCACAATGTTCACCAGAACAAAAAAAGAATTCATAGACTACCACTGACAGCCTCAAAACCTTCCCTGTCTTTCCAATTTAGGAAGCAGAAAACAGAGGAAGACTAGGCATTGCACTGCAATTCTCAGAATATTCCTTTCCCTGCATAGGGCAGGCAGCTTCCTTGTACAAATTGTACCTCATTTGTTTGGGTTTTAAAACCTTTATTCTTCTAAGCTGAAACCATAGAGCAATTTTCCGCATGTATTATATGAGAACAGCTCACAATCAGAGATTAATTCCTACAAGACTCTCCCAATTCGTGCTGAGGGTAGCCAGGCTGGGATGCGTTCATTGGGTGTGTACACTGCAAGCGTAAAATGGTGTAAAAGACGTGTGAAGGAAAAGGCAGCCTTGTGTTTAYAGCATAGCGCTGCATATAAGCTAGTATTTCATGTAAGCTGTGATGTTATAAAACCAGGCATATATATAGCATTATAAAGATATTTCTCCTTATCCCTTTCTAAGTATTTGACAGAAACAAGAGACTGTCTCTGACAGATGCTGATGAAATGAGCTATCTTGTTACCGAGCTGGAATATTTGGAAAGGGCACCAGCTAAAGCTATTGCCTTTGTGAAAAGGGGATTTCATTTCTAAACTATCCACACGTGGCAATGAACAACCTTGTCTCTGCCCTGTGGTGAGAGCATGCAAGCACCAAGCAATTATGATTAAAGGCTTTTATTGTTTTTTTTTCCTGTAATAGATTAAGTTGGTACTTAAAGATGCAATTTTCTAGTTGCATTGTCATGCCAGGATAGAGACATGGTCGCCTGTGCGCTTTCACTGGGGAGTGAGGACTACTCCGTTTGCTTTGAAACAAGCATGGGCAGCCTAAGTCCAGATTTCCAGGAAAAGCAGGAGAAATAATTGCAGTGTTCCTAGATTATTATTATTAATTCTTAGCTTTCAGGTTAGGTGGCAAAGCAGCTAGAATGAGTTCACACRGCCGCTAACGACACAGGCCAGGAGAGGAGGCCACAGCAAACTGGCCCAGTCAGGAGAATCAGGTCTCTCTCCATGGCCACAYGAACATGGGCATTCCAGACGACAAAATCAATCCCATTGGAGCTTTCTGCATCTAGAGATCTTCATGTCAGAGAGAACTGGTTAGCCCAGTACTAATCCCCACTGCTTTTCTCTGGAGATCTCCAAGACTGCTTTGGTGAGGAGGGGGAAGGCAGAGGACAGTAATATTCCCAACTTCTTCCTTCTGCACGCGTCCTCCTTGCCCCTTTGCCACCTCCTGTCCTCCCTTCAATGCAGGTTGTGACAGCCACGCTTCTCAGGTGTGCACCAGGCTACTTATCAGCCCTGCTTCAGTCCTCTCCAGACTGTTTGCAGAATGCAGCTACCATAAGCTCTTTTTCTGCTTTAGCTTGGACTTACTGACACCAAACAAAGTGCACTCAGCCCCTGTTATTGACCCACTTTTACCCTCATATACAAGTGACTCAAGCATCAAGGCTTTTGGCCTGAAGAACTGGGCCCRTAAATCTTGGTTATCTTTGAATAGCTTCAGTAGAGCCACGGATTCTCTGTGAAGGAAAACAGGGAAAGCTCATCATCTAAAATGAAGGGATTAGGTTTAGGCTAAAGGTGCCTACAGCCAAAATGTGCATCTCCAACCCTCTTTYATTCCTGCCAGGTCATTTTACATGCAGGTAAAGTCTCACAGACACCTCCATTTCAGTAAGTATAACTCTCCGAGCACCTCTATTTCCACCAGCAGGTATCCAAGCAAGGATCTGGTCAAACCAGGGAGGAGCAGTCCAGTGGCCACCATCCCGGTCCCTAGCTTCCCCAAAGGAGAGGCTCCACGTGGTCAAACTCTACTAAGAGCCTTGTGGAGCACCTTCTGTCACCAAAGAATGGGACCCTCTCTGAAGACCACAGGGAAGTCACAGGGCAACTGCAGCTCTGGGGCTAAAGTGATGAGACATCTCAGAGCTGTACTACTTGACATGGAAAATTTTAGCATCTCCTGAGCCAAAGAGAAGGGAAGAATGGGCCTCCAGCCTTTGTTTCCATGGATACTCGATAGGAAATATTTAAGCACCTGCAGCAACAGGGACAGAAACCAGAAGGTCCGCTTGTTGACACTTGGGTGGACAAGCGTCTTAGCCGATGGCCTGGGAACTGGTTTCTGTGTGGGTCACAGGGAACATGGCAGTATTTGCATGCAGGAAGGCATGCTTGCAAACATGCCTTGGAAACAGGAGRTGGGGATATAGGCAGAGAGCACTCAGAGCAAACACCTTAAAGAARGGTCATTAAGTAAAAGATGGATCTGTCTCCATGCATGGGATCTGTCTGTCTGTCTGCCTGCGTGCACCGTTGGCTGCCTGCGAGCTCTTGCACCAAGGTAGGGATAGAAAGCAGCAGAGGAGCCGTGTCACCTCATCTGCCTCATGTCCTTGCTCACCCCTATATTTTCCTCATTACAGACATTTGAATCATTTCACACCAATTAYCTGCACAGGCAGGATGGTGGAAGGTTGCTTGAGTTTTGGCGTCATAACAGTGTCATTTAAGTCTTATCTCAGCTATTGACTCGACCCTGTTATAACCTACTATAATTATAATAATTAAATACAATTCTTAATCATTTAACATAATTACAACCTAATATTTTTTCAATGTCACCTCAGCCCATTTCATTTTTGATATATGGAGAGTCTGTGGTATGTGTGCCACTGTTATCAAGAAAATTTGAGAGGGAAAGATATGATGCAGTTATTAACTTTCTTAAGGGGACAAGTATAAATTTAATTTAAATATAAATTAATTAAAGGATATACTTGAAAATTTTCCAAAAAAAAAAAAATCCTGTTTTCACTCAGTGAGTAAAAGTTATAAAATTTGCAGAGGCCAAACTGATCTTTTCATACAAAAGAAAGGTGAAAGTTCTCATACAAGGAGAAAGGTGAGTCCCTAGMATTACATACAAACAACAAATTTGGTTTTAACTATATTATCAAGCCTAAGAACTCAAAAAAAATGATAGTAGGAGTGGTAAAARTGAATAATAATGGTGCAAATAATCTGGATAAAATCCTCTGCTTATTAGGGGGATTAGAGCACGTCAGAGTGAGGGAAGGATCGAGAGGGAGAATGTGGGAGCTGGGCAGGCGTCGAGTACGCCCAGTTTCGAGGAAAAGGACCAAAGGTGACTGCAAATTGCTACCTACCCACACATTTGCAGAGAGACCAGTATGAAGGAAAGGGGAGATGAGAAGGTGAGGAGGCTGTGACGGCAGGACCTGGAGCGGGTGCTGTCACAGGCTACTCACCTACCCAGTGGCCAAGGCAGGGGCTGCCTCTTAAAAGGTGGCTGTGCAGAACTGCAGCCCATGGAGCCCAGTCCAGGGGAGAACATCTGTGTTGCTACAAAAACAGACTGAAAGTGGCAAGGGGAGGGACCTGTAACCCTGGCAGAAAATTTCAACTCAGTTTCTTTTTCTTTTTAAGYCACCACGTGCCTAGGGCTCTGTTTGCAGCTGGTGGCCCTGGGTGAGCTAGTGTTCCTCCTGTGGACAGGACTCAGTAGCAGCTAATTTATCCAGCTGGGAGCACCCCACTGCTGTGACCAGGCACTTCCAAACCTGCTTGGGAAGAGCCACATGGGTTCCCTGCTCCACACGGCCGCCTGCAGCCCGGGAGTATTTGCAGAGCTGCGGTTGTGGGCCAAGAGCACATATATACACTATTCTTTTTAAAAAAGAATTGTTTTGTAGATCCCTTCTCTGGCTTGTCTGCAGTTCGGACTTATTAAGTGGATTTGTGTTGCTTTTAAATGTAAAAAAATACTTGAGTCACTCATGAGGTGCTAGGACAGCCACTGTGGAGTAACCAACCTCCCTGAAAAACCTAGCTGGAGATATGTGTTCCATACATAAACAGAATATTTAGCCCCTCCTTCCTCTGGGCTGTGGAAATGCTTTCTTTTGCCTGAGATATTCCTTGTACTCCTTCACCTTTTGCGTGATGAACTCCAGCTCACAGGCAGTCCTATGCACTTGTGTGGGCCACCCAGAGCTCTGCTGGGCACCTTCTCAMATGGCTGATTATGTTTCAACAATATAACACTAAAGATCTGATGGGAGGCAGAAAAAAAAAAAAGTAACTTTCGGATACAAAACACCATAGACAGTGCTCACAAGCATTTTTTTAACAACTTCACAGTGTTAATAGATGCCTCTTTGTAGTCTCAGGCATCCCAGCAAAGGCCCCCCTCGCCCTGTCCTCATTAAGCACTAGCTCCGTCTGCACCAGGGACCCTCGTGCCCGCGAGCTGCTTCCCGGAGCATCCRGCTCAGTGCCCACACGTGTCCCCTGCAGCGCGGGGAGTTGTCCCCAGCGCTCTGCTCTACATCAGCAGCAGAGAAACGAGCACCTGTGGTGATGGAGAAGGAGCGAACACCGCACTCGCTGCTCCTGGCAAGGCTGGGAGTTCCTGAGTGCCTCCCAGCCCATTCCTTAATTTTCCTGATTTAATTGGAAGTGCTCCAGATGGCAAAAGCCTGCATGTGCCCTCCCCAGATATGCTGTACCAACGAATGCTCAGCTGTGGAAAATGACAGGAGAAACTAATCGTAGCCCCTCATTTCTTACCAAGGCATTTTACAAACACGTAGATCACCCTGTAAACCAAGAACACACATTTTTCTCTGTGTTTTTCTCTCTCCCATCTTCTCGGTGAAGCCTCAAGTATCCATCTGCCTGGCAGGCATGAAATACCAGGGCACTCATCTGATGCCTCCCGTCTTGCCGTGGTAGAGGAGCCTAATGTGGGAGCAGGCATGGAGGAGCTTTGGAAAGGCTTTGAGGGCACTGTCATCCCCCAAAGGCTGGATGGCTGCTGGGCCTGCAGCGCCAGCCTTTTGCTCCAGCTGCTCACCTCGGGAATCCAGCACAGCCAGCGATGTTAATAGAGCAGGTGCTCTAAAGGGCAAAGAGGGAGATTGTTGGAGGAAGAGCAAAACGGAAACACAAGATTCACTGAATCAAATTTAACAATAATAATAATAATAAAGATCCTTTTTCCTTTAACTTATTTTACTTCTGAGAAAAATAAAGAAATTAAGAAAAGTTTGCCTTGATGATATAGGACGTTAGGATCTCCAAGAGGCACTTGCACATTGCTTCATTTTTTTCTTTTTTTTTTCTCCATAAGAAGCAAAGGCAAATTATAAGCAGCCACATGAAGTTCAGAAAAGGACAACTGGAACCAAAATCCCAGAGAGCAACACCTGCACTTGCCAGGCAAGAGACCAGAGACAGTCCTACGAATAGTGTCACGCTGCACGTGGCCCATGCTGGAAAACCAGTGGGAAAACTGCTTCCTTTGCCAGGGAACAAAGACAGTTACTCTGGAATAAGCTCAAGAGTTCCTCCTTTCCAAGGCTACTGCTGTAAAAAGGATATCCAATAGATAATGTAAAGGAGATAATGTGGGAGCAAAAGTGGGAGAAAAAAAAACAACCTCAAAATGCAAGTTCAGAGACAGAGCACATTTATGCATGCTCATCATTTTTAGTTATTTCATTTGTGCAAATAGGAGTAGGCCTCAATCAGAAAGATATTTAAAAACCATAAAGCATTGATTATGTATTTATTTATTTCAAAGACAATCTTTAAGGGTTCCTATGCTGTCAAAGAATCTTTGACTTTCTTCTCTTGCTCTCTGTCTTTGCCTTCCACAGCTGGGAGAAAAATCTAAGGGTCTTAAATGAGTTTAACTATGAAAGCTAGAGAAAGGCTTTGAAAGAAAGCAGTGAAGGAGCACTCTGTATTTAAACTCCACAGAGAACATTAGAGCCAAGGGTGAGTGTAGAGCTGAAACTGTAATATATCAAATTTATACGTGTGTGTGTGTGTATATATATGTATTTCAATCAGAGGACTCAATGTCTTAGTGCTTTCAATGGGACTTTTGTTGGTGTAAAAATGGAAGAACAGAGCTCCGTTTTATCACAATTCTGCGCTTTGTCTGTGATCTCCAGTCTCTAAATCCTGCTCCGAACAGGGGTAGGAAAGCCCTAGCTGAAAGCAATAATTCAGAGCCTGAATTTGCTGGAGCCCCTAAGAGCCGCCTTGGGGGAGGCTCAGTGTGAGGACAAGTGGCTCTGGCCAAGGCTGGCACCCCACGCCCTTCGGCACTGCCGGACAGGGAAGGATTCAGCCTTTGGCAATGGGGGAAATCCTACAGAGGAAGAAAAAAAACAGCCCATAATGGACAAAGTTGCTTAGTAAATGGAAGGCAGAAGAAGGTGATTCAGGCTACTTTTACTGTTGCGGTTTCTGAGATCAATGATGAGGATGCCTGGAAAGAGTCTATTTTAACGACAGTGCTGCTTAACAGCCAGGGAGAGGAGAAAATTGTCAGAGCTTCAATCAATGTTAACAACTTCCTCAGTATTATGCACTGGGCTCCAGGGGATAGAGCGATGAATGCGGAATCAGAAAATATAATTTCTGTTTCTGTTCCTACTCCTGAATCTCTCCAAGCAGGGGCAGACCTTTCACAAGGCTCTGTGCCACAGGTGCCCCATTTGGGAATAAGAATAAATACAATTACGCCGCTGTGCAAACTGCTGTGAACTTAATTGGTCACCAGCCCCGCACGGCTACTAAGCGCTTAATTAAGGTTTCTTTTTCTCTCACTTTCTGTGAGCATAATTTTCATGCTACCTGGGATAACTGTGAGCAAGAGCCAAACAGCTGCTTTCCATTCTCATCCATGTCCTTTCCCATCGCGACAAGACTGTGGTAGTGCTGTTTGCTTTTGATTAGAAGAACTTTTGTTGCCAATTAAAGCTCACAGACCCAGCTTTTATCTTCTGGCCTCCTTGCTACAAGGCTCTTTGGAGAGGTAGGAGTCTTTGCTTGAGTGATTCTAGCAGCAGAGCAGCCCTGCATCTCTGGAGGGAATAATTCTCTGGAATAAAAGCTGAATGATGGAGGGAGACAGAGTGGGTGACTGTGTACATAAACACTGGGCTCATCTTGCTAATGCAAACAGCTCTCTGAGCCAGAGAGAGAAATAGCAGAAATATTTAGTTAAACATTTGGCTAAACCAGTTTACATAAGGTGACACACGGAGAGGTGTTGTTTGCATGGCTGGTGTTATTGGCAGTGCAGGACTTGCAAAGGACACTTTCCCAGTGCTGCCCTCCTGCCAAGAGAAGCTTTACTCCAGCGAAATTGTGCAAGCGTAACAGACACAGCTTTCTCACACAAGAATGTGCATTTTATTCTTCTTTCATAAGAAGAAAAGAGAACAGTTTGTTCTTTTTTTTTTTTTTTTTTTTTTTTTTTTTTTTTTTTTTTTTTGAGGTATTACTATAGAAAAAGCTACTCCTGACAGTGGGATACAGCCTCTCAAGTCTCCTACCTCCTACATGGGTTCAGATGTCAGCTGATGTGAGTCAGCGTGTTTATACAACGGGAAAAACAAGCCCTTGGTGGTTTTTATTGTTGATTTTTGTGCCTTTATGGGATTTTTTTTGTGATAGTAAAACGTTAATGTAGGTTTGTGGATTTTTTTTTTTTTCTGTTCTTGTGTTAAAAACTCACATTCATAGAAAGATGGGATCTCTTGAATATTTACCTTTGGTTTACCATCCACGGCTATCCAGGGGTTTATCAGGGATGTCTTAACAAACTGAACATCTTCTGAAATCTGGGAGATTCATTGCTTGAAATGAGGCACTAAAGTAAATGAAGCACAGTAAGGTCAGTGAGTGAAAATTAAGGCAAGCCATCAGGTTAAATTTCTTTAATTGTTTATTTATTTTTATGATAGAAAGGTTTCCTCTATGTACCCATTCCTATGGCACAGTAAACCCAAGGCCAAGCATTCACTTGGACTGCTTGGTGTCSCTAACCCTTCCAGCACTGTACTGGTGAATGCATACAAAAACTGGGAATGAGCTAGAGGCTCCGCAGAGCACAGTGCAGCTTGAATTCACAGTGCAGCTTGGATTTACCCTGTTGCTGGTATGTAAGCAAAACAAACAGTGAAATTACTGAAAAGCAAAATAGGCTCCAAACAAACAAACAAAAACAACAACAAGAAAACCACAACAGTTCTCGTAACATTAACTTGTCTTTATAACTTCAAGTTTTACTTCCACAAGGGCATCCTGGTGGTTGTGACGTTTGGCCCAGGCAGGTGCTTCATCAAGATGCTCCAAGGACCTTAGGTCCCATTTCAGAAAAGTACTTGAGCACATTGGGCTTTAGGTGGGCATCTAGTTTCAAACAGCTGCCTAAGTCACCTGTCACCGGCCTGTTGGACCTAGCGGTGCTGGACAACAGGACCTGATGCTGCTCCAACACTACCAGCCTCTGACCTCTCCAAATCACAAGACAAGCTCTCATAAAATGGCATGAGGAGGGCTCCTGATGCCAACATGACTTATCTTTCTCATGCCTGAGTCTTCAGAGGTCCCCTTTCCAAACCTCCTCTCCTTCACAATTGGGCAGAATTTGTATTCTCCCCCTCTTTTGACAGAAAGGACAGCTGAAATGCCAGGAAAAAAAGGGGCAGCAGGAGCTACATTTGTAAAAAGAAGAGTGCAAGAACTTGAACAAACATATTGGATCTGAGGCTGTCGTGAGAACTAACAGATTTTGATCTGTTCCCTCTGAAATTAATTGGAGTGTTGCTAGTGTTTCCTATGACAAAAGGAGTGTCTTTGTCTGCATGCTGAGCTCTGTTGAAGGTGAGTTTCAAGGGCATAATTTCCAATTTTCACTAAAGGGAAACAATTCTCTTAAAAAAAACCCTAAACTCTTGCTCCATTTCTCTCAAAACTAACACATAAATCACAGGAAAATTAGAAAGGCAAAGTAGAGAAACTTGCACAGCTTTCCACTCCTAGTAGAATCTGGAAAGCCATTTAATGCTATATTCTAWACTACCATTTTTACTAGCATTCACTACTTTAGTAGTGAGTGAATTGGATGAATTTTATTATTTATTTATTCATCCCTGTAAAAAGCTTCCGTTTCCTTTCTTTGACCACACTAATGTACGTGTAAACATAGATTGTTATGAATTGGTCTGYTTACAAAGATTTATTTAATGGCTAACCACAGTGTCTTGGGCTGTTGATACCCAATTTAAATATGTCACACAAATACAGCACTTTATTTTCAATTCATTCCCTTCACATTGCCACTAATTTGATTATGTGAAAACAGTGAAGAAGGCACAGCCTTACTTATCAATTCTGACAGGGTTCGCAGCCCTTCTCGGCGTGTTCTTAAGTCATTTTAATTTCACAACGCTCACGGCAGGCAGGACGGGGCTGTGCTAAATGTGGATTTTGGTAGTATTGAGTTTTGTGCAAAAGTTTAGGGAAATCCTTGGGCAGGATTTGGGATGGGCAGCTTTCTGCATGGTCCTGGAGGGATATTCCTGCTGCATTCTGCTCTGCATCCCTGCCGGGSTCTCTCTCCAGCTGCCACATGCAGAATTGCAGCCTGCATTTCACAGGGAYGCTCTTCTGTTAAACTGGCTTCATTTTGCAGTTAAAAACTATTTGATCCTGCAGCATTTTAAGAATGCACCTTTAACGTTTAGGATATTGTGTCTTGCGGCAGGAAGCCAGATCTTCAATGAAATCTAGTCTGCTTTGATTAATAATTGAYGAGCGTTTTGCATAAGTCACACACATATATACACACATACGAAGAGGCTTTTTCTGTTGATCTGAGAGACTCGATTAATTGAAGCAGATGAACATTTTTGCCTACATCTTTTAACTATTGCTATGAGTGCAATACTGACTAGCAGCTAYTGCGGGATATGCACAAATTTAAGGTGGTAAATTGAAGAAGCCTTGAACTGCGTAATGTTGAGTCTCTCCTAAAACTTAATCTGAACAGCCAAGGAACCTGTATATACTGACAATTCAAGGATCTGCATAACACTCCCTGAGCACTGCAAGGCCGTTAATACACTAGGAGTAATAGAGATAGGGTTGGTATTTGTATTATTGAGAGTTTTCAAGACAAGGGGCTAGCTCTTGAGCTGGCAAAAAAAAAAAAAAGAACATTCAAAAAGTAGAGGTCGTTAGTTTAATTTCTACCACAAGCAACATTTTAAAAGAAACATGGAAGGAAATTAAATTTAAGACATAGAAGCAATTGAGACAAAATTTCTTTCTATTTTTCCCTTAAACAGAAGATTAAGATTTAACTTGTTCAG
This sequence comes from Nothoprocta perdicaria, assembly GCF_003342845.1. Taxonomy (NCBI): domain Eukaryota; kingdom Metazoa; phylum Chordata; class Aves; order Tinamiformes; family Tinamidae; genus Nothoprocta; species Nothoprocta perdicaria. The sequence continues at coordinate 1,145,611 of NW_020456154.1, read as the reverse complement.
GYATCTGCTTCTCTTGATAAGTGCAAAGTTGCAGATCTAAGTATCTAGTAGCTAATCTACCTGAATTTTGATAGTACTTAATCTACACTCTTTTTTTGGGGGGGAGGGCAGGGAGGGGCAAGGGCCGGGGGGGGGGGATCATTACTCCCTTTCACACCTCTTTCTCCTTCAACATCTTCCACTGAATCTGTGGGTTGGAAGTTCGAGCTCCACAAGAAAACTGAGGGTCTTCTCCAAGCAGAAGCCACTGTGACCTACTTGTGGCCACCAGCGGACCCAGCTCATCGGGGCAGGATCTSGTGCCAGGCACAACTTCACCCTGCACAAGGCAGGGGCTTGGGGGAATCCTGGCCTGGGTAAGAAGCAGCGTTTGGCTGCGTTTGATCCACAGGATCGTTTCACAGCGAAGGTGAAGAGATTATAATTAAGCAGCAGGGACACCCTGGGAGGGCATTTCCAAGCAATGAATATTTGATTAGAAGAACAGAGAGACCGARGCAGCCCATAAAATTAGACTGATGAGTCATTAACCATCATCCCAATACATCAATATTTATATTGGAAGTATACAAAATTAAAAGCATTATTGGGTCAAATCTGGCCCCAGATTTTTTTGCAATAAAACGAGACCTCTAAGTATTTTCATGAGAACATTCTTCCTAGCTACATTCAGCTAGTGGCTGACGCTGCTGTTCTCTGATGTTTCTAGTCCTGTCCCTCCTTCCAGAGTCCAAGATCCCATGCTGGGCTCAAAGTCCTGGGTTTAAGAAATTATGATTTTGTGTATATGTACACTTACAAGCATAACCTCCTAAAAAGCGCTATTGCAGGCAATTCCCTCTAACAGGAACACAAAAGGGAACATAACCTCTCATGACAAACTTTGCTACTGCCGGTGCAAGGAAAAGTTATGCCCTAAATGGGCCACGACAACAAATCCAAGTGGCCAGAACCACCAGCCTCAGGAGGCTTTGGTTCTTAAGCTACTAGGTCAAAACCTATTCCTACTGAAACATATTGATGAGACAAAGAGAAAACGAGTTTAAGTACATTAAATGAACTTAAAAGATGAAAAGCAGGAAAACTCTTGTCTTGCTCAGCTTAGAAGTGAACACATTCTACTAACTTATATTTATCCTTGACTACAGCACTGCACAGGTCAGAGCTGGAAATCAAAAGCAATAGTCTCTTTTCCACGGGACATCWGTGGAAAGGACAGATATCAACATCAGTAAAATATGAGCTGGGCTTCCAATGTTTGTCATGTTTTGACCCTGAGTTTTCTGTTGTTTTGGATGTTTTTCGCTTGCAGCTTCACACCTAAGAAGTTATTCTATGCAGGGCCACTCAGSCATGTGTGCTGCACCCCTGGAGAGGGCAAGAGCTCACAGGAGCTCCTGGGCTGGGCACTGGTTCCCCTCACCTGGTAGTGCAGGGTAACCCAAGCTGCATCCCATGTGATTGCCCCTAGGGATGTCGGAGTAGCTCTTCCATCTATGTATGAATCACAGCAGGTATGAGCTGGGTGTTCCACAGGTCACTCCTCCCTACAAACAGAGATACAACTAAGGACTTCATTGCCACCAAAATCCGCAAGTGTTGTACGCACACGTTAATACCAACGGGATATCACCATCATCTGATCGGCTATGATCTACCCTGCAAGGTAAAGAATATAAACAGATAAAGGAGAATAAATAAATAAATAAATAAATAAATAAATAAATAAATAAATAAATGCGACAACACTGCAGTTGAGCCTGCTGGTGTAGAAGCAGTGGTGTGAAAAGCAAGAAGGAAGAGGCAAACAGAATCGTTATTCACTCAGTAAGCAGTAGGAAGGTTATTTACTCAGTGAGCAGGAGAAAAACAGGACTTTGGTAGAGCTGGTAGACTGATTATTACAAGCTGGGGAGACAAGTGAATGAACACGTACAGTTTTATATCCTTATAGGTGTAACAGGTTGGGGTGGAAAGTCTGTAATCATAATATTTGATGGCTCAGCAGCAGAGGACGTTGAAATAAAGGAAGAATTGAGGCTCTTATAAACTCATTGTGTGACAGCAGCAGGAGGTAACCTGCCTTTAGATAGGAAATGTTTCTCCTAAATGGCATTTAACAGAGTAAAATAGGTTGTCATAGAAGTTTTTAAGGAACATTCACTGAGGTGAGAGTCTGCATGAAGCAACCTCTTGAAATACCCAGCCAGAAAAATCACTTGCTGGTTGTTTTCTTGCAGATTAAGTAGCCTTGATAGAAGGGGGAGCAGTTGTGAAATTTAAATCAGGCTTCTTGCAAGCACTGAATACAAAAACCAAGCTACTCCCTGGCCGCATGCACAAGCCACATAGCACGAGCAGAGCTTTGCTTAGGTGAGCGAGGTAGAGGCACCACCTGGGTCCTGCACTCTGAGCAATTAAGGCCCGATTAGAACAAGGATCCAGCGGCACCAGGGTTTATTATCTGGAGGGAATTAAACTAAGTATCCCCATCCTTCCTGTCTTGCTGTGGACAAGAGGAAGGTGGGAGGCTCTGGGCATGGCAGAGTGGCAGAGTGCTGGTGGAGAGGTGGGTGCTAACAAGCTGGATAATGCTTGTTTATCACCCACTCTGCACAGCTGGGGACTGAGCCAGGGTGCTGGCTGCAGCGGGGACCATGCAGGACAAGTAAGCACAGGCTTAAATTTCTCCCTAGGAAAGCACAGGCYTAAATTTCTCCCTAGGAAAGCACACCCTTGAGTTTGCCGCTGCGTTCTGCACCATGTTTGGCATTTCTCAAGCAAACCCTCTGCCAGGTGAATAAGCTCCTTTTCTTGTGGAGCGCGGGACTCTCAAGCCACACCAACCAAACGCGAAGCTCTCCAGGGCCCGAAACTGCCTGCAGAGCAGCCAGCAAACCCTCACGCTTCGCAGCAGCTGGGAGCTGCTCTAAGGGAGCTAGCGGCGCCAGCGTTACCAGTGCTTGAGTCATTTCCAGGGGAAAGGAAAAGAAATAAACGCTGATTAAAAGCAGATTTTTCTTCCTAAAATTAGCTCGTCCTAGAAGTTTAAAAAAAAAAAAAAAAGGCCATAGATAGAAAATTCTGTTATTGCAGAACAAAAAGAGAGACTCTGAGCTATTAGACAATCATTATTTCAGTTACTGGCTTTATTTCCTGATCAGCGTGGGAAGCGATGGTTAAACAGCTGCCTTGTGCTGTGCTGCACAACATGAAAACATCGTCGGCACAAAACACTGTAATTTCTGCCGAGTGGGTAACCACACACTGCAGCAAAATGAATGCTGAGTGACAGAAAGGGAGGGATGATTAATTTTTCTGTATTACCCCTGCTCATATTTTCCCCCTTTTGAATGTGGTATTCCTGGCCAGGGCCAGCTCAGAGCTGGTGAAATTCACTTATTTAGTCAAGCACACATATGGGGAAGGTGACATGGGACTTACAGCCCCTAGCTCAACTTCATGTATGAACATACCTTCTCTTCAGCGTATCTGCCCTGCCTACAGCTGCGGGCTAGCTGTATTTAAGCCACTGGGAAAGAAACTTTTGTAGTTTGGGGCAGGAGGTGCAAGGATAAAGTTGGCTTTCTGTGCTTCTTACTTGTCGCCCCAAGTTCCTGTGAGAAGGAGATTCCCATAAGGAATCAGGAGTACTGGCAGCAGGCCGGGCTGCATCCCAGATTTCACAGCTCCTGAGCTATGAGGACCCTTGGAACTGGAAACCTCTCTTCTGAAACACTGGTCCATGCTTGTGGGGGCAGGAGGAGCTGCGTCTCCTTCAAGGTTCACACCAGTTTTAGGTAGGGCTGCAATCTGTGGAGTGACCTGGGCATCCGTTTTACCTCCAGGCCTATGGGTCCACTGAAATGCTCCCATTATGTGTTCACCCTCCAAATGACAGCCCTTGGCTTGCTCAGAAACCAAAAAAGTTCCTTGTGCAAGTTACTATGAGAACAGAAATAACCAAGTTATTTAAAGCAAGTTATTTCCAATATTTTGCCCTCAAGAAATCTTCCAGTTAGCTCTCTTTACTGAAATAAATTTATAAAACAGGCATAGTCATCAGTCCTGTCTACTAGAACAAAAATTGCTCAGCTTCTAGCTCTCGGTGCTGAAATCCATCTCATGCCGAGCGCGCCATCATTCCAACTGTTTCCATCCGTGTAGCTCCTTTGTGCTATGGAACAGTTCAGGAACAGTTGACACAAGCAGCACAGACTTGACTGTTCACTACAGTGTGTWCAAGCTGTCCTCAGCAGCTGCTCCCAATTACTGCATCCTCTGCTAGGAGGTCACTTCCATACCACGCCTTGGCCATTTGCATTACTAGACACAACATATGCGAGTTGAGAGGAAGCCGGAGCAAGCTGCCCTTCTCTGCCATCCTGATTTTCAGTTTTCCAGGCCTTACAATTTCTTTGGAAGGTTTCTTTTGCAAAAGCTTCTTACTGACCTCTCGGCAGCAGAATGGGGAAAAAATGAGAAGCAATAGATGTGATGGGCGTAACCTTCAAAGAACAGAAATGAGCAGGAGAGTCAGACTATTTCTTCCTCTTTTCTTAGACTGAGGAAAATAGTACATCCAGGTGTTTGGAAGCAGCCTGGAGATGAAGGGAAAGCCCCGGCTGTGTGGTGGGGCTGTGGGAGAGCAGAGCCTTGGCCTCTGCAGCCCTATCTGCAGCTTCACAGCAGCTATGGGGAGGAACCCTTTTGTTCCACTGCCCTTCCTCTGCCTCCCACGCTGAGCCAGGGAGCCTGCCCTCCCACTTGAAAAGAAGAGCACAGTTTGGCTTTGAAGACTCTCTCTCCTCTACCTAAGGCGGCCTCATTTGTTCGGCCTCTGCCTCCTTCAAGCCTGGCGGCAGGCGGCCGCGGGCAGAGCGAGGGGGAGGAAGGAGTTGCCTTGCTCCCTGCCCCTCGCTGGGCGTACAAGTGCAGCGGTTCAGCATCTCGCTGCCCTGCCAGCTCCTCCTCCACCTGCTGCAGGAGGATGCCCCAGTTGCAGGTGGGCARGGTCCAGGTTGCACCTCCTGGCATTGAAGTACCTATCCATGGGTACTCAGAATATTCCTCTGGGAACATTTGGCAGCATACCAGTAATGATTCCTGTCCAGGAGCATATACTGAAAGAGCATGGATCTTCTCTACAAGAAAACTGAAGCCCTCTGGTTACGCATCTGTTCCCAACTTGCTACTTAGAATGGCTCAGAACTGGTCTGAGTGGAAAAGATGAAGAAGAAAAAAAAAAAAGTAAGAAGTGTAGGCAGGACAATAGCTTGGATTCAATGTAAAGCTGGCAGAGGGAAGGTGAGAGGGAAAGGATGAAAAGATGACCTGGACAGTGCAAAGCAAGATGCAAAAAGAGAGGTGATAGGGGGAAGATAAAGGAGAAAGAGGCAGTAACCAGGACATGAAATGGTGAAGGATCAGATAAGGCTTTATTTATAGGAACAGAGAATAGACAATCCTTCGGAGCTGAGTTGGAAAAAAATAAAATATATTTGTGAAATATCCCCAGATATTTGAATGGAAGTCCTACAAGATAGATAATCCCTCATTGCTAGGTGCTTTACAAACCCTTCTCAAGGCAAAGCCTCTCCCAAAGAGTTGGTAGGCAGGGCAGAGAAGAACTTACAAAGCAGCTTTATTTTCCCATCCACAGCAAAGAGAAATAGGGACTGTGCTAGTGGGTACYGGTGGCATGTTCCACTGTGAAAGAGTAACCCCTTGGTGCAGTGAGGCTGCTGAAAGATCCTGAATTAAGMGATCAAACTGGGTTTATTGTGGGGCCATGGGCAGCAAATCACTGCAGAGAGCCAGCAGCTGCCTCCAGCACTGAGGTGCCAACCACCCACTGCTGCTGCTGCTGCTGCTCTTAGAGGCTGGGGGGAATAAAGGGCCTTGAGGGAAGAGTTAATTACAGGGATTGCATCCCATTGCCTCCAATTAAGGGAACCCATCTGTAGAGATTTTAATTAATGGAGAATTTGAGGGGAGTTTCAGGTTGTCTGAAGGGTCTTACTGGGCATATTACTGTCTTCTGTGTTATTGTCTCTAGCTGGGCAGTCATTAGCATTTGCTATTAAAAACAGAATTAGAATGARGGGTGGCAATAAATGACAAGTGGATAGAGTGATTTTTATACATAGTAGATAGCATATATTGCCTCTTCCCCTCACACCCACCATCTTCCCAAATAAATACAATTGCTAGCTACAAAAATCATGTACATCGTGAAGGATGAATGGTATAATTCATGTGCATGAAGATTTTTTCTTTTTRAAAAAGAAGATATTTCGCCYCGTGTAATAATATTACGTACAATTAGGTACGGGGTGAATATTAAGAAGCATGATCTAAGTAAATCCTTTTATTCTTTCATATCTAAAACATTTTCAATATACTGYTTTTCTATGTATTATAATTGAAACTTATATCTCCGTTGATCCCTGTTTTCCCCTGCTTCCTTTGGGCATAGTCTCTCTTCTGATACAGGCTTTTCACMCTTTTTGACCTGAGTTTCTACTCTGCTAAAACTGGCAGTCTCCGTAGGAAGAAAAAAAAATGGCTTGAAGTGCCTACATCACCTGTAGTCTAAGCCTAAGACACCCTGACACCCTGAAGTTCCACTGCGACCATGAAGATTGCACAGCCACAGCCAAAGCCTCAGATCACTAAGTGCCTTTTCTCGTCTTCAGGGGTCTTTGTACTTGAACTATGCTATTTTCTTTGGTCACAGAGCAATTAAGAGTTCCCATACTGCTACCTCCTGCCAGAGCCCACTTAGATTTTGCTTGGTCTGAACTAACTAGTTCTCACAAACAAGTTTCCTAAGACRGCTCAGCATGCTCACCTTGCTGAGCACTGGTAGTGGCTAGGCTGGTCTATCAGCAGGAGCAGATGGGGGAACTGAATCCTCTCCTTCCCATCCTGCAGTAACTATCCGTAGAATTGCTCCCAGCCCACCCTACCCGGGCAATGAAGCGCTATAACTAAAACCACAAGCAGAGCGATTCAGTCGCAAGGTTCCCTCAGGTCAGCTAGGCATGTTTATCCTCTGCAAAAAAAAAAAAAAATGCATTTCAATTCCTTTAATACTCTTCCAATTCTCAGGCACTGTTTTTCATTCACTGTCTGTGAATTTAGTTCACTGTCTGCCATTTAGTTGCACAACAATATCCAACTCACCAGCCTGTTTCCTTCAAGAGCACTGGTGCTTTTATGGATCTTCTTTTTATTATATATGTGGCTATACATACCCACACATGCATAACTATGTGTGTATAGAGTAGATTTCTTTCCTTTGCCTTATCTTTGAGTTTTTTTTGTTTTTTTTTGTTTTTTCACAATGTTTAAGTTCAACTTTTTACTTTCTGGTAATTACATGGTTTTTGATTATCTTCTTGATTTATTGGGCCCTGAATGGTCTCTTTTTTTTTGCAGCTGCTTGAATTTTCCTGCTTGCTCTCAACACTAGTTCCTTCTTATAATAGATTTATCTCAAGAAGAATATTCAATAGCTTTCCTGTCATTTAATTTTCTGGGTCCTTGTTAGTTGTTGTCCAACTTCATCTCCCCACACTTACACACCAGTTTTCTGGTGAAATGCATTCCACAGCAACAAAGTAGGTTTATCTTGACCTGCAGGGAGTTCATAGGAATCACATCTGAAATATCTTCTCAGATTACTAGGAGATTAGGAGATTTCCYAGTATCCACTCTCCTAACTAGGGGGGTTACCTACAGCCTCAGTAGACAGTTCTGCTTTCTGTTCTTCATGTCCATTCCGCTCTCTGTGCCATCATTCTCAAGGCAAAAGCTTTACCTGCTGTCTGTTCTCCTTCTCAGTGCCTGGAAGGTGCCACAGTTGCCTTCGTTACTCAGCCAAGTACTGCTGAAAACGTGGTAGATGACAGACAATGTGCTGTGCTATGCGAAACATCAAGCCCTGCGGGGTTTGGGGCAYTGAGTAATGCAACTGCTCCCGTGGGAGCAGTGCAGAAAAGCAAACCAGCCGTCTGAAAATATGAGCAATTAAGGGCAGTTTCAGCTACCCAGAAAAGAACTTTATCAATATTAGCAATTTACGCCCTACCTCTTTTCACACGGACAGTGGCAACTCTTGAGGGAGCTCTCTAGATCACAGAGACAATGTCTGAGGGAATTCTAAAGGTCAAGAATTCAAGAGTTATTTCAAAGTTATCTTCTAATTAGAAGGAAAACATACTCTGCGATGCATAGGCGGGTACAAGAACTACGGACAGAAATTAAAGAGAATGATTGGAGAGAAAATTTGCCAGACTATTCTCACAACACACAACGTGGAAGGAATTTCAATGGAAAATAAATCTCCACCCTTGCCCAGCACTTAATATCCAGTAGAGATGCCACAATTGTCAGAGAGGAAAAAAGGACCCATTTGTATATACTCCTCATGTAAGAAGAGACTTTTGGAATTCAGTGCCCTTGCATACAAGAAAATTTCCTTGGCAGAGGTAGGAATCTTGGTTTCATTGTTGGGACATGGGAGGCTGAAAGAAATTTATGGATCAWAACTGCTGCCAAGTTAAAACTCACCATGTCATGGTAGTTGTAGAGACATAAACCCAGTACAGATCATCTGATAAAAATAGCTAAGATGCATTGGGAATGGAACCCATTCACCACCTCCGTGAAGCTGCAAGAATCTCTTTCCATTGTAAATATGCTCCATATGACAATGACAGCTCCTGCAGGAGTGATAGCAAAACATAAATCATGCTAACCAGTAACAGGGCCCTCCAAACAATGCAAAATGCCTATAAACTGAGGTTTGGTTCTGCGTTCAGAGAGCTGTGCCTAAACTTAGAGCATCTGCTAGGGCAGCAGGAGTCAAGACTCTGCTTTAGAGCACAGAAAACTTAAACTTGGGACACTGTATAAGAAGTGACTTCTTTAACCAACGGCGTGGATATACTCACCTACCCATAGGTTTAGCTGCTAGCTATTTAATGAAGACCTGTGCTCACTGTGTCTTACAGCTGAGGCCCAGGTAAGAAGAGTAATAGCTTGAATTTAGGTAGGAGATGAGCTAAAGAGCCAGAGAACTGGCTATCAGAGACCTTCTAAACAGAGAACTATTTAGAAGAGGTTATTCATGCATCTTCCAAAGGCAGTTGTGTACTCAAGGCAAAACTGAGACTTTATGAACCTCTCAAGTACCCGAGTGTTCACTACAGATACTTAAGCTTTTGAAGATGGGACACTAACAGCTTACATTATACAGGTAGCATAAAAACAAGGTGCATGACTTGGGCCCAAAGAAAGAAAACTTCAAATTCATCATCAACATCTGAATTCCATGGAACCCCAATTAAAGTACATGTACTGATGACAAAATTCTCATTGGAACTGATTTTGTCCAAGAAATAATCCGGCCAAATCTGAGTCTCTTCCTAATTTAGAGACACTCTCAGTCTGGATTTAGATCCTGAGGTTAGCTATGCAACTTTGAAAATCTTGGCCTATAAAAAAACTTGCATGGTTTCATTTTTGTCATGATTTTCCATATCCATTAGGGAGAGGAGGARGAGGAGATCGATGTCTCTCACAGGCACAGACACTGATTTAAAGGGACTCGCCATGTGCCTTCTGAAACCAAGGCTCATCATGAAGTACTGCTGTGGTTTCAAAATTGCACTCTGCTTATCTGGATACCCAAACACATATTTCACTGGGATGGTAAGCACAAGACAAAATGCCTTGCAGTACAAATGCTACACAGTCGTAAAGATAACATTTCAATATATATTCTTTTCATTCCACAGACTTAATTACTTCAGATAGTGTTTTATGGTATGGAGTATAAAACTGTAATAAACCTTTCAGATACTACTTTCAAACACTCATTTTTCTTTACCAACGGAGAGATGATTTTTTAAATGTTAATCAATAGTTTTAAAAGGGGATTAAACCAGGGCTTTCCAAACTGTGACCATTTGCAGGCCGCCAGGCTTGTTAGCAGCCTGCAAGGAGGCTGTTAATGGCAGCTGTGCCCCTGGGATCCAGCTGTTGGCTAAAGCAGCTCTGAGAACTTAAGTGAGGGGCCTGAGTTCTCCCTACTGTAATTCGGAATGGAAGCGACTCCATAACACCACAGAAGGAGGAGACATCAGTCTTGCAACTTCCATTTCTGCCCCTTTGGTTTTCCTTCTTCCCTCTCTAAGATACCTGTAAAATAGGTATTCATATATATTTTTTCACGTATTTTCATCATCTTTCTTCCATCCATTCACCAAGCATCCCTGACATCCCCTGCGCTTGTGTAGGTAGCAGCCACTCTGAGGTCCCAGGGCAGCGGTGATGATGTTGGACAGGTCAAGCCCTTCCCTCAAAACAGTGCTATGTTTATATGCACCAGCAGGTCAAGATGACTGCTTAGGTAGAAAGMCACTGAGTTGGATAGGGTAAAAGGCACCTGAGTAACACATGGAGCACAGGGAACTGAAGGGCTTGCTATGGCCATGGGCTGAAGCTCTGAAAAGCGAAAGCTTGGGCAAAGCTGGCTTCAAGAAAACCCTCCCCARCTGCTGACTGGAAATTCCTCTTTTGCTGTTTATGCGTGTGCCCACKGGGTGCCCTCAGCCAAACCCATCAGTTAACAGGATCATGTTTTTGTTCTAGATGTGATTAGCAGAGATAGGATCATCGGGGAGACGCGTAACGTGCCTGGCACCGGGTGTGCGAGCTCCCACTGACCCGAGCCCCTCTGGGGCATCCAGAGGTTCTGCACATCCGCTGCCCTCGGGTCCACATTTCACAGCTCTTTGGCAACAGTTCCGGATTATGAAATTTGTACCTAGATGCAAGACCTGTTGCAAGTACATAAAGCAACATCATCTTGAAGAGAGATTCTCCTTGTTCATGTTTTTTTCCATCTTCTTTTCTGCATCTTCCCTTGCCCTTTTCTGCAGAAGGGCAGAGAAAAGGGCAGTAAAAATTTCTCCAAAAAATTAATGGAGGCAACTGTATTTGCACTGCGTTAATATTGGATTAATCTTGCATTTTAAATGAACACAACTTCACTTCAGAAGCTCAAATCACTTTAACATTTTTTGTGTGTGTCTTCTAAAAATTTCCCTGTGCTTTCTGAACCTGTGCAGGTTTCCCCTCTCCCTATAAATTTTTCAATATTCTCATAAATTCTAATTTCTGTGGAAAAAAAAAATAGCAATAAACTTGTAACTTGAAAGCTGAGTTACTGGACCAAGTGTGAGGATTTTATTTGCTTGGTCTCTTAAGGGAGGGTTTTTTTTGCCAAAACAAATTTTTCTACTAGAGATAAGGGGCACAAGTTAGACAGAGGAGCTCCTCTTTCTCTCCTGCTCCCTTTGAACTAATCTCTTACCTAGCAAAACACAGCAGTGGGATTAAGTGACCAAAAGTTTGTGGGTAAAAGCCCCAGGAAAGTGTCGGGTCTCACCTGAAGGCAGCAGAGCTGAGATGAAACCCCAGGGCCACATATTAGCCACGAGGGTCCCAAGGAACAGACACAGCCAAGGAAGTCTTTCAGGGGGTTTAAAGCTTTAGTACATTATCAAAGACCTGGTTTTAAGCAATTACTCTGTAAAACTTAGAGAATATCTTCATGCAGTCAAGCAAACAGCACAGCTCCCAGGGAAGGTGAGTTTAAGAAGATGATGCAGCTTCTGATTTCTGAATGCAGGTAGTCTAGATTTGCAACTTTTTTTTTTTWAAACATTTCACCTCCCTCAGCCACTAGCAGAATATATTGGGTGACTCGAGAACCATTTCTTCCTCTCAGATCTGAAGCTTTCACTCAAAGACAGCGTTCCTTCTCTGTGGGCTATTTACAAAGACGGATATTTCCCCTTAGGAAAAGAATTGGGAATTTTGTGCTAGAGCTGGGCTACAMGGATGCGTTTCGGCAAACCCTCCTGCCATCCTTCGCTTGCAAAATCCTTAGYGCCAGTATGGAACAATCCAGCTCTCAGAGCACCATCTAGAGATCAAATGTGCAAAAGCAGGGGAAGAAAAGCAGGCAAGTTTTAAACAAGGAAACAGTCCGGCATTCGTCCTCAAAYAGCAATTTGCTTCTAAGTAAAAATGAAGTTAAAATCATAAGACACATTCTCCAAGACTTTTCTCGGTGAAACTTCTGTGAACCAAGACCACTTAGCTGTGATATCAGGGTGCAACTAGTCACCTTGTACCCACTACTACACAGGGAAAACTGTGTCTCCAGAGCATTGCATGTTTATGGCTTGTAACACAGTAAGCCATTTTTTTGCCTTTGTCTCAAAGTACCACCAGGGTGCTTTGAGCTGAAAATTTTAACAAGCAGGATATATTCTGCCTCAAGCTATCTAGAATATTTTAGTCTAATTAGATATAAAAAATTTAAAACAGCAGTTTTAAATAGTAAAAGCTCAAAGAATTTGTGAAGTAGGAAACTGCAAAAAAAAAAAAAAAAATCAATCTGTGACCTCTACTATTTATTTCTGTGTACCCTTACCAATAGTTGAAACCTGTATACACACGGGTATACAGCTGCAGCTCTGGCTGCACTTGCAGATGGCTTGCAAGCCTGCCTGCCTGCCTGTTCTCCAGTCCTACTCTGTAGTGCATTCCCAGATGGGTGTTGAATTTGGACTGTTTTCATCCCTCTCCTAAATACAAACCACTAATAATAACAATAATAAAAACACAGAGCGGTGGGGTCTGAGGAACCTTGCCAGAGCTCCTTTGGAAGCACTCTGTTCCTGAAGGCTTCTRAACACTTGCGCAGAGCTGTTTGCTAGAGCTGTCTCTAGCCACTTAACAGCATTGGGGTGGAGGGTGGCTTCCAAGAAACCTCAGTCTGTAGCATTTCCCCCTGCTCATGGAAGCAGCAAGGTGAGCTTTGAGGAGCACACCAAGCTCAGTTACTGTGCAAGATGTCCATCAGCCTCCTGGCGCTTATCCATGCCAGCTTTACAAGGAGCGTTCAACTCTTCCGTAAGTATTTAAGGGGGGGATGTGTCAAGACTCCTCAATTACTTCAGTCAATTGTAGTGTGCTAGAAGGCACAAAGTTTCTGCTTTTTGTAGAATTTTGTATTTTTGTATTTGCAGACAATAGTCCAAGGAAAAGCAGGAAGGAGAAGCACATGGAACAAAGCCCTCTTACCCATTTAGTACTAGGCAGAAGCTAACTTAGCTTCCCTCTCACACCCCTGACAGATCATTTCTTCCACTGCAGTCCCAGTTTTCCTCTGCAAGGCTGAGATTTGACTGCAGCCAGAAGAGAAATCCTCCTTTCTGGATTTAAGGAGGGGCAACATTAACTTACCTTAGAACCCCACTCCTTGGAAATTTTCTTCTAGAGCAGTGATATTCAATAACTGTGTTGTTTTATCTTAAGTTTCTCTGTGGGAGTTTCACAGGCCGTTCCTTCTGCAAGGCTGCTGGAACATTTTGTTTAGATGACAGTTTAGATTTCAGAACACCCAAGAGGGGCTTATCTTGCCAGGATAAAGCATTTCCTACACCATTACACGCCTCGGGTCTAACTTCTCCTTTTTAAGATTATTTAAACGAGCAAGAGAACGGTGTAGTCAGTTGGTTTGTGCGTGTTACCAGGAAACCTCTCCCTTCTGCTTGGATTTACCTATGGAAAATACTTAACATCTGTTTCTCCATTTACACTGTAAAGGTTTTTTTTTTTTTTTTTTCCCTGAAGATCAAAGTTCTTAACATATATAACCAGTACTTTTTAGTAGCAGTAATTTTTGCTACGACGTCCAAGTCAGCATGCAAAGACATTTACATTAACTATTATCTAACATTTACATTTACATTAACTATTATCTAACATTTACATTTACATTAACTATTAACTATTAACTATTATCTATTATCTATTATCTATTATCTATGAATAGACAGAATCATGGCAGCTTGCCCTGCTGCACATATTGTCAACCCATCAATCTGGCCTGAATTTTATCTCCAAGTGCCCCACGTCAATCCCATGGCACTAAAAAGAGATAAGAGATAATTAACTCCTCACACCTGAGAATAATTTGTACACCCACTTAAGCAGACAATTGACCTCGTTTTATGTTGATGTAATAATTCAGACTGATTCTTCAGAGATCTGAACGTTCTGAGACTATAGCAGATACAACATCCTTGAAGGACAGCAACGCAGCTGTAAGAAGGACTGAGAGACTATTAAGTAAAAGATAAGTAAGGAAAAATGCATACAATTTAAATATTGCAGAAATACCTAATAAATCTGTTTGGGGAAAATAATGCAAGAATATGTACACGCAATTGCAAGGAAGGTGGCCAGAAAATTTGGACAGCTTCYTGCTTCAGTATGATGAAACTGGGGTGAAACTTAATATAATTGTACATGCTTCCATTTTAAGCCAGAATATTATGTCTCCCTTACTTTTTCCCAACTAATTTTGTTAAGAAATATATACCAGAGCAATAGCATACACAGAAAGACACAGGTGTCTGTATATACAATTTTATTAATAGGGTCATGTCATTACYGAACAAGGCAACTGCGAAATACAAGGACTGGACACATACATGATAATTTTACAACCTGACAAAAATTGGCATATGACTTATATACAAATGGACTTATTAAAGGTTGCAACTCTAATGTATTTCGATTAAACACAGTCCTAAGCACTTCCATAATGTAAGCATGAAGAAGTGGATCGTACAGAGGTCAAATTCTGAAATCTAAAAATAGTAATAGTTTAAAAACCTTAAAATCTTCTATGTCCATCCGTGTTACAGAACATCACTACAGCKTTTCCCACTAACATATACATGAAAGATTATCAAAAATATATTGATGGGTCTATCGCTAATCATGAATACTTATATTTACATTAAGTTAACAAATTCCTCACCAAATACTTTATATACAAAACTCAATTTCCCCTTTGTGAAAGAGTCATTAAAAAGTTAAAAACCATAGAAATGCCAGTTAGAAATAACACATTCCAAAAATTGGACTTGTTTACAACAACTGAGAACAATTGAAAATAATTTATGAAAAGCATGTTGTTTTAGTACAAGTACTCCCACAACACTTCAGTTCCAATACAGAGCAGCACAATTTTGTCCTGCGGGCTCGTGGTGTGGTATGTCCTCTTCCAATAATGCTGCAATTAAAAAAAAAATCCCATTTAAGCAGTTGGTGACAAATTCTTTGAGGAAGGCAGAAAGAACTTGAGGGACTGATGCTCTTTCCCCTCTTCTCAGTGTAGTGAGCACTTTTACAGGTCCAAATGACTCCGAACTCTTATTCTTACTCCTTTGATGCCCATGGAGGGGGGAAAAGTCCTACTAAAGGCCTACCTCTGTGCTTTATTGCTCGTCACAAAGTGTGCACCTATTTGCCAGCAGTGCTTGTGAATCTTGTCTGACTTTTATATCCCATTCTAATGCTCTTGATGCCCCTACGAGAAGATCAGTCTTCTCTGCAGAACTAGACACCTCTCCAGAGCTCCTCTCTAAGAGGAGCTTATAAAGGAGCCAGCTGTTTGCTCTGCAGGTGTCACTTCTACAAAGGAAAAGGAATATTTACATTTAAGGAACTCTGCAATACAAAACATGGACGCTGAAGGAAATCTGCACATATTAAGAATTAGAGAGCTATCAAAACAAGTGTTCTCTTGGACTGGTGCTGTGCTTGAGCCCATCTGAGTGCCAGAAAAGCCCCTTCATGCTGCTCTCTATACACGAGAAGAGCAGCAGAGGGGTTGAGCAGCAGTGTCTCAGCTCACTTCTTTAAGAAATGCAGAGCGAAAGGCACCCAGGCAGCAATGTTGTAGCTCGTTACTGAATCAGGGCTGTACAACACAACTATTTGTAATGCAACRCAATAACTTTGCCAAAACGCTGAGGCTGCATTACAAGCAAAATCAGATCTTGCTGTCAAAAGCAAATACAAAGGACTACATTTGTTATCTTATCTCCAGAGATGCTGGAGGTGCTTTCTGTGAGTGCCCTATGGTAGTCCCTWTCTCCCAGTTCCACCACAGGCTCTACACCCGTTATTTTTGTTGCTTTCTCCAAACTGCATAATGACCGACTCTTATCTATGGAAGATAAGGATGGAATGACATGTCAGCTGCCTTATTCTATATAACTGCTGGTCCTGAAATCTTGTCCCTTCTTGTTTCAGACTTGCTTTCCTGGCTTCCCTTCTGAGCAATTAATCTTTAACATGCAACTTAAGTGATTTTTCTAATTACTCTAACTCAAGCTCACAGGGAAGGGTATAATGTCTTTGGTCCTCTTCTCCCTCCAAGTAATGGTATCGAAAATGCAGACTTCTTGATGTTGATCATTTTACACATATCAAAATTTACACAATTTTATACTTTTCTTGACAAATTTTGGCAACCTGAGCATCCTGCTGGGATTAYGGACCAGTGACAAAAGGCTCCAGGACAAGAACCCCAAAACTATATCAGTGCTGGGRTTTTTTTGCTGTTTTGTTTTAAATATAGCCACTCAAGACGTGGCCTTCCCAATTTGCACACCTACAGCTTTACTCTGAGACCTTCCTTTAAATCCTGTCAGTTTTCTGATGCAGCTGACTCTACATCCTCTCAAGCAGTGCTGCTGGCACAGCCTAGGGCATGATTAAGCAGCAGATAACACATGAGGCTACATAAAGCATCTCAGCCGACATAAACAAAATCCTACACAGCTCATGCATCTCCATTTCTCTGACACCTCAAATAAGGAACCTGCTGCTTTTCTATCTTGATCTATT
The DNA here is from genome assembly GCF_003342845.1 of Nothoprocta perdicaria. Lineage (NCBI taxonomy): Eukaryota > Metazoa > Chordata > Aves > Tinamiformes > Tinamidae > Nothoprocta > Nothoprocta perdicaria. The sequence goes on along the minus strand of NW_020456154.1, from coordinate 1,128,820 downwards.
YTTCTAATTCCCATCTTCTACTCTGCAAGCTTTCTATGGACAGAATTTTATGTTGAATGTTTGCACAGCACTGGAAGCTGGAGGATCTGCAACAGTTATTTAAAGTACTTAGCACTGCAGCAATACAAATGGTATTAACAGATGCAAAAATCTGTACAATCACTTACTGACAACTAACAGGATAACTTTGAAGTTTTCTCAGTTCTTACCAGTTTAATTTGTGCTCTGTCGCTGGACTTTTGGCCCAATGCTCTGAGTTTCTTCTTCTGGATTTGGGCGTTTGCCTGCACTAATGCCAGTACCAAGGGATGTTCTTCCTGATAATTTAAAACCAATACTTAAGACTCTATTGTGCCTTTATAGGTACACAGGAAACCTTTTTTCTTTAATTACCTGTTTGCAATAAATGCGATTGTTGATTGTCTCCATGAGCATAGTGCAAGATACTACTTGCTTGACAGTAACCTGTTCAGATACAGTAGATATTTATTATGATAAATTTTAGAATGAGAATTAAGTGCACAATTACATTCCTTAAGATTTATAAAAGAGCCAATCCGTTTTCCATCATTAGCATGAAAAATACCAATAAAAAACCTTGAATGAAGAAAAGTTTAATTACAAAAAACTCACAACATCACCTATTGTAATTTAAAAATGCTATCATTAAATAGGTGTAAAGCAATGTATTAAATACAAAGATATTACCTTTTTCTTGTTGCAAGTATAAGGTGTTTGGATATGTTACCATTTTCTAAGCTGCTATAAAATTTAGCTTTTGTACTGCCAACTCCCACCATCCTTTTCATCAAAGATTTGTTATTATTGCTATAACAATAATGCAGCTTAGCTGTGGAAAAAAGTTACAGAAAGGCACAAACCATTTTTTGTCACATAAAGTTACTGTGTTCCAGTTATATTCTGAACACTTAAAGAGCCTTTTGTGACCCATTAATATACAACCTCCATCAAGATGACCAAAAAAAAATAGACAGTTGGGATAAATCTGCAAATCTGCCTGCAATTTTGATCTACTACAAACCACTGCTGGAATTTCTGTGTAGTTAAAGTAATAGTAATACTAATAAAAAACCCACTTCCCATTATATAAGAATACCCAGATAAAACATTGGAGGTTGATATAGGAAACATGAAATAAAAATCAGGAAAGTTTTGCCATCAAAAGCACAAACATACTAATTCTTTAAGTATCTTGCATTTCAAATAACACATGATATCTGTTAATGGATTTTTAAGCTATACCTGTTATTGTCTCCTCTCCAGTACGGGAAYAATATATGAATATTGTTCTCTATTAAGATTTTAGAAAAAGTGACAAGCAACATTACTCTAAAAGATAATTTAAGTTGAAAGATAAGAAACGAGGCCATTTCACGTTGTAGACAGTAACTGTCATCAAAAAATGAGCCAAGTTATTAGGAAGCTTTCTCTGTTTTCCCGGAGTTGCCAACTGGCACTGCYGTAATACCTTGCTGCTGAATTCCACTTGCTCCAGCATGAGAATCTCCCAGGGCACAGGKCTGACCACCAACAGCATGAGATTCACCTGCTCCTAACTGAGCTCCTGGGAAAGGTGAAAAGGTAACTTACACATCACCAAAACGCAYGTTTTAGGATATACAGTCCTGGTTTAGAGTTAGAAGTAGTGTTTCTCCCCCAGAGGTCAGGTTTAAGTGCGCTTTTTTCCCCCGCTATTAAAAAAAGGAAAAAAAAAAAAAAAAAAGGAAATCTTGCAAGAGATATTAAGGCCATTTAATCATTTGCACTTTGCAAATTTGAATTTGCAAATTCAGATAAATATTATCTGAGACACAGTAGGTTACCCTCATCTTCCTTATATAAGGCAGGTAAGTAGAACTTATATGTAGATGTATTTTAAGGGAGAAAAAGARCACTTAACGTTGGTGAATTAAGCTGTCTTTATCTATTAAACCCCCAAACTTAAAATAAACAAAACAAAGCTCGAGCACTCAGCTTCTAGAAGTCTAAATGTTTATTCTCTAACAGCAGCTTTGCTTAGTCAAACCAAGCAGGTACTTCTTCCTCCACACCCTGCTTCTGAACATAAACCCAGCAAATTTCCACTTCTACTGCACCCTCTTAAAAGGGAAACCCAAGTGTACGTAGCAATCAACGTGCTGATGCACTACACATTTATACAATGTTATATTTGTGTTCATCTTGCATTTCTTTCCAAGTARCTCATTAATACTAATCTAAATTACATCAAGAATATTAATAGCCTAATTTTCATCAAAATTATATAAGTTAGATATCATGTACTCACAGACACTGTCCACCGTACTGCTGTTGACAATATCGTAGACTTACAGATTCCAATGATCAATTTAACGCTAGCATTAAAAGACTCAAAGTAACAGGTTTGACTTAAAAGAATTCAAAAAAAAAAAAATCACTATTCACCACAAACGTCAAATGGCTTGTTGATTTCTAAAATAAGATCACGTGTTTCAGGGCTTTGGAAATCAAACTGATACATGTTAATTTATAAATCGGGGAAAAATAACAACAACAACAATCACCTTGCATTTGTTTCTCATATAAAAGAACGGAAGATTTCTTTGTACAAATATTAACAAACTTAATAAACCTGAAACTGCTTGACCCATTTGCACTTTAAAGCACGACTGATGACATCTCTTTCCGATAAAACATACAATGGTTGTGCAGTTCAGCTCCAATACTTCTGTGAATTAAGAATCTTACTGACCTCCTGTACTACTACAAGCAGGAATGTTTTCTCCTGGTGAATATCCCATTAGGCCACCATTTCCATTTCCATTTGGATTAGAAGGCACTGTTGCAAGAAGACCTAAACAAGGAAATAATTCAATGGTAYAAAGACAGACAGCAAAAGAGGTTTAGTGTAGCTTGCTTCCACCTCCTAATAGCTAGTTCTTAAGCACAGAGCAACTCCTCATCTCCAGAAATGCTTGGGATGCTACCAGGTAATTTTAGTTCACAAAATTTACAGTGCACTTTGTACAAAATATCCTGGATGAGCTCTGCAGCATCCCTCAGCTGCAGATATTCACTGACTTGCACAGGAGGGCAACGGCTCCTGCTTCTATACCTAGTACCATAAGAATACACCGACTGCTCTGCTCATCCCTTGCTGAGCGATGCAAGGGCAGACTGTTTACTTCCCAACACATTTTTCTTTTCCTCCCCAAGGCAGGGAGAAGGCTACGAGAGTTTTTACCAGTCTATTGGAGCATTTGCAAATGGCATGGTTTAAGCAATGAACTGCTTCCAGTTTCTAAACCCTACTGTGAAGATGTACAAGAGAATCACAACACTCAGAAGACCCAGTTTAAACAGAGGTTTYCACAAACCCACTGAAAAGTAGTTTTCTAGGCAAGTTAACATATGGAAAGAGGCATTCCCATGCAAGCTGCCTTCTCCTTCCTGGCTACAGATCTCATATTTGAGTTTATTTGAACATACAACCCCCCAGCACAACACAGAGCTCACAAACGATTCCCACTGCGATGGGACAAAGCCCCCAAATAAGGGAAAAGGAGGTAATTTTTTTTTTTTTTTTTCAAATAAAACAAAGGGCCTCCAGCCATACCCAGTCCTCTGTATCGTGACAGCTGCTGGTAGATTTGTTTCATCCTCTCGATATTGAGGCGACTCGCCTCTGCGTGATTCACCATGGGCTTGGGGTAGTTGACTCCTATAAYGCACTTTGCAGCCTTCTGGACACTCTCCGGGGCATTCCAAGGATCATAGATGAATTTTGCAGGGAAGCCTCTGAGTACAGGCAGATAACGTCTTGGAAGAAGCAAAAAAGACATTTAAAATACAAAGCCATTGGAGTTTAAGCAAATTTAACGAGGCATTGCAGTTTCTGGACTGAGAATTACCTGATGTAATCCCCGTTTGGGTCAGTTCTTCTGCCAAAACCCACCGGACAGTAGCAATGAAAGAACTGCTGGAAAAAGGAGCTGCAGGAGAGCCACATCCAGCTTCCAGCATTCACACTCCAATCCGCATCAAGTAAGAGTTCTTCAAACACCTTGAGAAATAAAGAGGACCAAATTAGCCCAGAGAGGAGAACAGCTTTGAAATACCTATTCACAGAAACTGTTGAGAGATTCAGATTTCAACAGAGAAAAACCACACTCTTCAACATGACAGTGCTCTTTCTAACCTGGCAACATTCACCAAGGGCTCAGCACACAAGTGCAACTATCTAAAAGCCAAACCCAAGAACAATGGTGAAAGCACCTGTGTGGCTCTCCTCACGTAAAAACTTGCTCTTAGCATTGAGATTTTGGCAAGTAATTAGATATTCTTGCATAAATGCATTCTTCACAATAGATTTCCCACAGGGTGGCTGGAGTCTGATTTTTCACAAGTTTCTTTGCTGCTGTTGTCAGGAGAGCTGCTGCTTTATTTTACAACCGAATAAGCTTTGCAGACGTCCAGAGAGCAGGCAGCCTAAGGGGAGAAGGTTTCAAGCTCAGACTGCCTGGTTGGAGACTGGAGCTTCCTCAGCAGCTTCTGCCGTGCAAGGAGACCCAGGAGAAACATGCAGGAAATCCAGGGCAGCACCAGCATTCAGAAGCAGAGTTCCTATTATTCTAACAAGTCCCAGTGTTATGGACGTGAGCAGCAGTTCCTGCAGGTATATTAACCACCAAGCACACCCAGGAATGGTCAGACAGATAAGGAAATCTAGTTAGAAGACAAAGATGTCTCCTCTGGCAAGTGCTATTCTTCCTGTTATATTAAAAAGATCCCATGAGGATCTTGGAAACTTTCAAGGTCTTACTCTAAATACTCAAGCCTTTTAATATAGTCACGTTTTTAGCACTTTTTTTTTTTTTTAATAATACAGGTAAGTCTAATTTGCACAAAAAGTTTCTTTGCTCAGTGAGATCACCACCAAAAGTAGGGATCTAGTACTCAGAGGAAACTGTAGGGGAGAGAAAGAAAAGGAAGAAAAGGAGAAAAAACTTCTTCTTTGAAGAACGTGATTAAAGGTCTTTTTATTAACAAAAAAAAAAAGAGGGGAAGGGAAGCACTGAAAAGTAGATGCATCTCATTTAGAGTAGATGCATCTTTACAGCAATTACTTGTGATTTTCCCCACAAGTCCTGATTTTCCTTTCAATCTTGTATCATCTCCAAGTGCCCCAGGGAAACCATGAGCTTTCTTCAAACACACTAAAATTTAACACATCTTACTATTATAACCTAACTTGAATATAAATTATATATTATATAAATATATACATTTATAAAATAAAGTCCAAATAAGGTCATACTATTCAAAAAGGATCTCCCAACATTTACTCAACAGGGCATTCATACCACACTATACACTGAATAAGAGTTACAAAAGTAGCTTTGGCTGAACATAGGCAATCATTAGAAAATATTTGTTTTGAAAAATTAGTTTTAAGAAGCACTTCTAAAACCAACGTAAATAGGATGTAAAAATGTTTTCAACAGGAAGTAGCTAATATTGTAACAAGATGTTTAGATGAAAGTAATATTAAATGTTAGCACACAACTGTTCCACTAGATGCTGCCATGCAGTAAGACTTAATAGCACGGCTCAGGAAGCCGGATTAATTTTTGCTAGCTGCGGATGTCTAAATTACACCAACTTGCACTGCAAAAGTCCGGACTTTTGGACAATTTGTTTTTTAATCTGTAAAACTCCGATTCAATCTTCATTAAACTGTTACATATACATTGATATCTGCCATGTCTGTTCCTGTAAACCACAAAAGGAAAATTCCTAAAGCAGCTTAAGTTGTTGTATAACAAAGCTTTTTTTTTTTTTTTTTTTTTTTTGTTACTGCAAAGTGTTTGCTTGCAACTTATCTGTTTGCAAAGGTGAAATTTCATAGGACTATATACACACACATAAATATGAGGTCACAATTCTGATGGGAAATAATTGTTCTTAAAATTTTCAAAATAATAGTTTGTAGGGTTTTTTTGACAATTATTCTTCATTAAAATGCTACCTTCCAAAAAAAAGGATGCAAAGAGCAGAGAATAAATAATTCCATTTCTTTCCATTCCATTTGAAGAAAATTTCTTTTCTTCAAAAAGAGACTAATATTTATTCTTGGAACAAACTCATGCATCCAGGATATTTGACAGAAGTCAACTGCACTGAAACTACAGTCAAACCATACTGCCCCTGTGCATACTTCTGTCGTGAGACTATGGGACAAGAAGTAGAAGACAGGACACATTCTCAATTTTTTCTTTTCTCAATCTAATTCATATGGCTGATTTCCCTTTGTAGGGAAGGAGATATTAGAGAGGTCAGCAGAAATTGGTCACACAGGAGAGAGGGAAAAGAAGGAAAAAAAACTTCATTTAAAAGAACTTATATTTATCTGCAAAGATTTAGGAAGAACTCTGCAATTGAAAAGAACTGCAGACCTGCTTTGAATGCAAGGAATATTCCAATATTCCAGTAAAATTCATTCAAAATGCAAAACTTCAGTGCCATTGGCTTGATCAAAATTATTTACCTTTGCCTGCAGCTTAAGTTTTACATTTTAAACTTATACAGTACAGTAAAAAAAAATCTAAAATGAATTTCTGAGATTTTAATAGACACCTTAAAAAAAATTCAAGGATGAGAAACGTTACCTTCATGCCTTCTTCCCAGCTTATCCAGAGGTCACCTCGAGTCAAAAAGCAAGCCACAGCATGCCGAGCTAAATGGTGAATCCAGCCTTCCTGGCGCAGCTGTGTCATAATTGCATCAATCCAGGGAAAACCTGTCCTGCCTTCTGCCCATTTGGCCAAAGCCTCAGGATTCTTATCCCAGGGAATTTGAACACAGATAGGGTTTCCCTCCATTTTATCAAATCGTGGATTATTAGTTGCTGCTGTGTAGAAAAATTCACGCCATAACAGCTGGCCATAGAGAGAGAGGGGAGGGGAGCTGTTCTTTTTTACCTGAAAGCCACCATTAAAGAGAAACATTTCATTAGTAGAAGGTAGAAAAGGGGCACGAGGGAAGAGGAATTACTGCATGTAAGAAAGAAGGGGACTGTGCAGAAATAATACCTTTTTATACAGGTCCGTTAATTTGAAATAAAAGAGTCGACAAGACAAACAACCAAACCGGAGGTAGGGACTAAGCCCTGTAGGACTTGCCAGAAGGGAATTTGCGTTCATTCGAGGTCTTTCAAAGTTTGCTACCCAAGCCTAAGGAATCAAGAACATCAACATCAGATCAGAGGCTCGGTAACCACAGRGAAAGGGATAAATCAAACACTAAACACAAGGACCTCTAACTGACACTAGGCAGTTGATGATGTTATCTACGATACTTAGAAGCTCCTCTTGCAGCWGGGGGATCTTTAGCAGATAGCTCATCCCAATGCAGAAGGCATGACTTGCTCTCCAAACTGCCTCTTTCTATTAAATATTGCAGAAAATCCCTCTTGAAAATAAATGGAAACTGTGTTTCGAGCTAAGATGACCTCCRCTAAAACATGCATATGCTCTGCTTTTCACAGTAGAAAACACTCTCTCAAAAGTTAAAATTGAGACAACCCTGCTATGATCAGGCAAAAACAAGAAACAGCACACTGATTTATATCATTATACATAGGCCTGGTTTCAAGTTTGTTAAACTTGCATTCAATTGCAAAGAGCCACTATGTTTGCCAGGTACCAAATGCTGCTTCTACAGTGATTTGTAAGGTACCTTTCGCTCTAAATGTCTTTCCAGTCGAGTCAGAGCTTCCGTTTCTCCCCCCGGCCATACTGCAGAAGGCAGACCATCTGTGTCGAAACCTGAAAGACAAATTAAAACAAGGAAATTCCTTGTTTGTTTACACTGTAGGGCAACAGAAGTATTGTGTTCTGATACTCGGATACATTTTTATCGTATGTTGAAAACAGCCTGAAGTTGAACATGTGGCAAAGTCCAAGTTTTAAAAACAATACTTGCTAATGGGACCAAGTAGAATCAAACCACATTACTTCTAGCAAGAGACACTATTTCCATTCCATTATGGAGTTTAATGCAGAATGATTTTATTTTGATTCAACTTCTCTCATCTTTGAAAAGAAARCAACCTTTCATTCATTTATTTTCCAATTCTCAGCTCTGCAACATGTAGAACATCCCCAAAAAATCATGATTTTTACCTCCATTTCACCCCCAATCCCCAATTACTATGAAGAAGCAAAAAYTGGCAAAACCTTTTTGCAATCAGGATAGGGCAGGAGGTTGGTTGCAAAAGCTTAGAAGATACCGAAAGTTTTTGGCTCTCTTTTCAGAGATTGTTCATCAGGTGCATGAGATGGCACACTCGCCTGTAAGTTAACCACTGCAGAGCAKTAAGACAGCTTTGAAAGCAAGGTCTGTTATGGAAGAGCTCACAGGGACCACCACCAAGCAGGGGAGGAGCAGCCAAAGGTGCTCCAGGTTTCTTTGTTGGCAATTTGAGTTCAGACCACATCTCACAGAGCTGAGGAGAGACGGAGGGGAGGGGAAAGAGGGCAAGAGTTTGCCTTAAAGCTAAGTCAGGCAACACCTGGATGAAAATCCATGCCTGTTCAAGCATTAACATTACATGTTGTAGAGTACAACATATTAGTCTCAGCCCCACAAGTCTTCTAGGAAATAGCATTTTTGGCCAAARTAGAAAAGCAACGGACAAATTAGCCTTTGTTATTTATTTGCCTTTTATAACGTTTAACTTGAAGACAAGACTGTTCTTTTTAAAACTAACTTCCAAAGTGACAGACTAAGAATCTGAAGCAAAAGATACTAAACATGCTTCATATAAAACGAAGCATCAAAGGCTACTAGTAGTTTATTAATGATTTAGTATCATGGCAGAATAGCTACGAGACACCAAACTATGCAACAGTATACAAAACCAAGTAGTATTTAGTGTAGTTTGACCTGTCATTTAAAAAAACATGATTTTTTTAACCCCCTCAAAAAAAAAAWCTCCACGGCAACTTTGAATTTACAAAATTGATTATGTTTTTCCATTCCTCTTGTATGTCATAATTGGTACCAGTTTAACAGTAAATCACAAACAGAACCTCTCTCGTGTGGCTATTTTAAACAGGTGCCCTGAATGCTAGATTAAGGCTGATCCGTTACACAACATCAAGAAGTCTTAAAATATACCTAGCTCTTCAAGCGACGGGACCCCGTACTTCTCATCGTGGTCATCAGAAACTGGAGTTGTACATTTTTCCATTACTTCTGGAGTTATAGTCTCCACTGGCATCTCCAGGGGCTCCATCCTGCTAATCAGAGTCTGGAATCGCTTGTATGTAAGAGGAGGCTGCCCTCCATTTAACTCTATTATTCTGTGTTTGAAAAACAAAGCAGAACACGACAGGTATGTCAGGCAGATGTATATGACCATGTTACTTATAGAACTATATCTAGGTATTTATCTACTCATATATACACACAGAGAAGGAATATACCTTCTTACTTGCCATTTCCTTATTATACAGACAGATATGGTATCTAGATAGTTTGAGCCTTAATTTTATCCTGCTTTGCCACTAGGGAGACATAGAAATTAACTGCTTATAACGAGTCAATTATTCTTAGTTCCCAAGTTAAAGAAAATCCCTCAAGAATGAGTAACTAATGAATATACCCAGCTCATGGGAAACAAAACGTGACAGCAAAGCAACAGGCGAACCACAGCTACAAAATGACAGATTCAACTAAAAAAAAAAAAAAAAAAAAAGTTTTGA
>NW_020456154.1:1111093-1119032 GCF_003342845.1 Nothoprocta perdicaria | reverse complement strand
AAGCTATTTGCAAAAAAAAGCATTTTACTTCGTACGGAGGCCACTATTCAATACTCCAACTGCTTAATGTTGCAAAAATTTAAGTCTATACTCCACATCTGCTGTCAAAACACACCATTTCCATATTCTACACTGTCCACCCTCAAGTGCATTTAAAACGGAAAATGGGAAAACTGCTAAGAAATTATTTACACTAAGTATTAGATGGAAATAACTGATCAGGAGAAGAGGATGAGGGGTAAAAGAAAGGAAAATCTCATCTTATGATAAAAAATAACTATTAGTTTAATGGTAATAAAGGAATTTTCTCCTTCACTGGAAGGGGAGCAGGAATCTACCACATTAAGTTATTCAACGTTAAGAGGAGACGAGCCATACTTTTGAATAGCTTGTGGATTATGTTTCTATAATAGGGAGTTAATGCTAATCCAYTTAAACAGAGATCTGTGAAGAAATATAAACAAGACATTAAGTAATGCAACACAGATTTCAAACGATCTCCAATCATGTACTGAATACATAACAGATAGAAAATACTTCTTGAAAGCCTTTCCACTTACTYGTATACAGCAAGTAAAATCAGATTTTTTTGAAAAAATATTTTTTCAGCTTAGTCTTTAACACAGTACAYGTGGAAAAATGGTATTCAATTGCTATGGTTGGCATACACTAAACTACAGTATATCTTATTTTGGAAAGAGTATCTTATTTCAAGAGTGAAGAAAAAATTTAAGGATGAAGACACCTCTCTCATCAACAGGTCAATATTGTAAAAGGAATCTCAAACCAAGGCTGCGTTTTCAGGTATTCTGGATCCAATTTGGTGTTGCAAAGTAAGAGTCATACCCTAGTTTTAAAACCAAAAAAGGAAACAGAAACTTACTTGTCTAGGTCATACAATGTATGGGAAATTCGAACAATGACCTCCACTCCAGCTTCAGTAGCCAGTTTCTTAATGGCAGCATCTCTTTCTTTCCCAAAGGGTTCAGAATCATATTCAATGGAGAGTTTTGCAATGCTCCATTCCTGAAACACAATAAAAACGTGGTCCTTCAGCGATCGGCTGCTTGATGGAGGCTGAGAGAAAGGAGTACTGGAAGGACAGGGGCAGGATGGAACCACTGCTGCTCTCCATAGATAATTGGAAAAGATGCACAGCAGCACAAAACATTTAGATTTGCAGTCTTATGGAAACAAACGCCAACATTTAGACTTCTAAAAAGGAATTAGGCAAGCACACAAATAAACCTTGATTGATCTGTCCCTATATATGTGTGTGTGTGTACATGCGTGTGTACATGCGTGTGTACATGCGTGTGTACATGCGTGTGTACATGCGCGGGTATGTGTGCGTGCGCGCGCATGCATGTGGGGCGCGCGTGTGTGTGTGCATGAGTGTGCGTGTGTGGAGGGGGTGTATAGGTGTGTGTATATGTGTGTGTGTATGTGTCAGCACACGTGCATGCGCATGTGTGCGTGTGCGCGAACACGCATGCGTGGGTGTGTGCGCACACTAGTGGGTGTGTGTATGTGTGCGTGTATGTGTGCAGGCRCGTGCGYGGGTGCGTGCGTATGCGTGTATGTATGCACGTGTGCGTGTGTGTATGTGTGTTTGCATGTGTGTGCGCTTGTGTATGTGTGCGTGTGTGCGTGCGCGTATGCGTGCCTGTATGTGTGCGTTCGCGTGTGTGCGGGTATGTGTGTGCTCGTGTGTGCGTGCGCGGGCATGTGTGCGTGTGCGGGCATGTGGGTGCGTCTGTGTGTATGCGTCTGTGTGTATGCGTCTGTGTGTATGCGTGTGCACACGTGTGCGTTCGTGTGCATGCGGGTGGGCATGTGTGCGCGTGTGGGTGTCTATGCGTGTGTGCATATGTGTATGTGTGCATGTGTATATGGGTGCGTGTGTATGCGTGTGTTTGTGCGTGCTTGCGTGTGTGTGCATGTGCATGTGTGTGTACGTGCGGGTGCCTGTGCGCATGCGTGTGTGTGTGCGCGTGCATGTGTGTGCGTGTGCATGTGCGTGCACGTGTGCATACGTGTGTGTGCGCATGTATGCGTGTGTACGTGTGCATGTATGCGTGTGTACGTGTGCATGTATGCGTGTGTACGTGTATACATGGGTGTATGCAAGTGCATGTGCGTGCGTGGGTGTATGCATGTGTGTGCACGCGTGCGTGTGTGGGTGCGTGTGTGCATGCGTCTCGGTGCATGTCTGTGTGCACATGTCTGCGTGCGTATGCATGTGCGCTTGTGTGTGCGCTTGTGTGTGTGCGTATGCATGTGTGTATGAGTGCATGTGTGCATGTGCGTGCGTATGTGTGTGCGTGTGTATGTGCGTGCATGTGTGTGCATGTATGTGGGTGTGCRCTTGCGCACATGTGTGCACGTGTGTGCACATGTGCGTGTGAGCATGCRCGCATCTGTGTGTGCACACGTGTGCATGCACGTGTGTGTGCGCATGTGCATGCATGTGTGCGCGTGTGCATGCATGTGTGCGTGTGTGCATGTGTGTGCGCACATGTGCGTGTGTGCGCGTGTGTGCATATACATATATGTGTGTCATGCATGTATCTGTGTGCTCTTCTAGACATTATTCCTCAGTTTTTCYGCTCTTGACATATCCCTGTCAGCAGGTTAACCTCCTGGGGAGAAACAAATTTCGAATTCTTTCCAGGACTGCCTGAAGATAGGAGGAGGGGGAAGAGTGAAAAATAAGCACAAATAAAAATCTCAATTGCCACACACTTTTAGTCAACTTCCTATCACAGCTCATTGTATTTTACTCACATATGCTGTTCTCAAGACTAATGGTAACAGTCACGGGAGAGGAAAATGCTGAAAGCAGGTGCTGCTGAATTCAGGGTCTTAACAGGGGCAAAACTGTTCTCAAGGGTCACAAGTAAATGGAAGGGGGGGAAGCAAAACCATAGACAGGAAAGAGCTCAAATATTCTACAGGGCCTTCTGCAAGAACAAAGATGGATCAGTGTCCTGCTTTTTGAAGGCTTYGTCCTTTGGTTTTGTGCAAAAAGCAGCCCGATTACAAAGCTGTTGTCAAACATTCATCCCCCAGGATCCGTGACAGGGCACCTCACATTACACACAAGTTCCACCCACCATCACCTACCAGAATTTACTTAGTTATCCTCTTCAAGGCAAAAAACAAACAAGCAAGCAAGCAAGCAAACAAAACTGCACGTGTTTGCCACCATCAGAGCAGTTACTAACCTTTGAGGGACATCTACTGAGCACAATCTAACATCAGGTTCACAACGTTGTGTGCTTTTTGCACTGCCACATGTGCCTGATGCACAGGTAGAGCTCAGGCAAAGGAAGGCACAGAAGGTTACTTAATAAGAGAGAGGTGCATGTTCCCTGTAGTCTTCTGTCAGAAGTTAAGAAGACCACAGAAGCTTAATCACATGCTTAGTACCTGTTTGATGTAAGAGCATGGGAACCCAAAAAGTCCTGTCAAATGAAGAATACCTGATAAAGACTTGCCGGTATTTTGAGGAACCAGAACGGACACAAAGATTCTTATTTGAATGCTATGCTCTACTGCCTTCTTAGGCAATGCTCTGATGATGCAGTAATCTGTGCAGTTAACGGTAAACAGATTGGCCTAAAATCTACTAAAAATCTAGGAGTATTCACTTTTACTATCCTACTGTAACACTGTTGTCTTAAATGTCAGATTCGTCTTCCCTGGCCAATTGTATATCACTGACAATCCTCAGCAGTTTTAATTTGATTAATAAGAGCCTTTCCCCAAAACAAAATAACCTGCAAGGAAAAATGCAGCAAAGATAGTCAATTGTTCATGTACCACAGAACTTGTGTTAAATTGTATTAGAATAAGAAATATCCCTAGTTGAAACCCCAGTGATGGTCACATTTATTGGCAGAAGCAAAGTAGAAAAAGAAGAATTTTAATTGTACCTATTTCTAGCATTTACCTTGAAAAGCCTGGGGAAAACATCTGCTGGCTGCCCACGAATAACAAACAAGCGAGAATTCAGTTTCCGTAGATTGGCGTCAAGATCCTCAAGACACTGAAGTAGAAATCTGCAGAGAATTACAAAAACAAGAACGAAAGACAACAACAACACAACAAACAAACAAACAAACAAGTTAGTTTCTGGCCTTCATTTATAAAAACATCTTTTTTTTCCCCCCTGGACTTTATAAATAAAAACATCCTCTGTTTTTATAACAGAAAAGGTGATGCATGTTGGCTATGACAAATCACTCCTTCTGAATTATTTAATGAACAAGGAAATAAGAGAAAGAGGGGGAGTGTGTRTGTGCACGTGGGGAAAGGGATGCTGCTCAAATCTGCAAGTCTTCCAGAAAAAGAGATTGTCAAATAAAGGATGTTGAGAGAGGCTCATACACACAAGGATCTATTTGCAGGTTCCCTAGGTGATGGCAGACACTGACTCTAAAGCTGAAAGTCGACTTTGGGAAGAAATAAAAACAAAGGCAAAGAGCGGAAAAATGAACCCTTTCTTTATGTATCACAATGATTTAATGATGTTTGTGTAACACACTTTATTACCTACCACTTTCCATGGGAAAAGTAAATCTAAAATAATACATAAATGATTGGGAGGAAAATCCTCCGGCTGCAAGTTACATGCCAAGAAAAACACATGACTCAACCCAAAAAGGTAACAGAAAGCGGGCAAGGGCGGGTAGAAGCAGCCAGGACATGAGAATACAATAGCTTCCTGGCTGACAACTAGGCCTGTATGTAATGCCTCTAAAAATTAAATATCTAGTTCTCTCACTTTGCTTTATTTATTTTTAAGAGAAAAATCTAAATTCAGGAAGGAGGCAGGGATACCATGAAGCAAGATATGCTGCACACAGTTTAAAGAAGTTGTGCATACTCATTTAACTAGCAACTACGCCATAGACATTTAAAGAAATAGACTAGAATCGCATATGCTTCCATTAAATAGAGTTTTGGTCCTAAGTTCCTAGACTATAAATAAAGAACTGCACATCTTATTTCATTAATCTTTTCTGAACCATCTGTGTCTTGTTTCCACATGCATTCGCATATCCTTCACAAATCACTATGAAGATAAACTAGAAGAGTTTCCCAGATGCCTCTGGAACAGGAGAGCTGGYGTCACAGAACGCTAGGAAAACATGAGACAAAATGGCAACACAGTGTTCCTAAATATTCCGCCTCCAGGAATCTTAGCGCCCTTTAGGCMAAGGTTACTCTCTCCCCCTTCAGTTTGCACCTCCGTTGTTTCTCTTCTCAATTTGCCTTTATGCTGTTCCCACTTAGGTTAGGAGGAAGATAACTCCTCGAGCCTCCAGYCCGGACTCGGCAAAATGCTCTTCGAGGAGATTACACACACTGACCCACTATTCAATTCCCTTCCAAAGGCCCGAAACTCGCCCTTAATACTATTTAATCTCTGCTCGGTTGGCTTCCAAAGTCTCCTCAATTATSTCGCTCAACCATCTCTTGCTGCTCCTGCATTTCAGCCTCCAGCAAACTCAGGTGCTTGGCAAACGGTCGCCGCCTCGGCGCCGCTCCAAAACACAAGCTAACAGAGCACTTGTGACGTTTGAGTGCACCGACTGCCACGAGCACCTTTTATTGATGGTTAAAACCCAAATAACAGGGTCATTATTAACCTGTTGGCCTGCATTAGACGTCGCTCTTCGTAATGGTCGAGCCCCAGCTTCCGAAATACCCGTAGGAAGGGAGAGAGGAGAGGCGAGCAGCACAAAAAACGCCTTCAAGAACGACAACACAACCACACTCGAGCTAAAGCAGAACAAAAGGAAGGAGAGGCGGCCAAACCACAGCCTGGGCAGCAGTTGTGTCCCCGAAACGCATTGTTTGAAGATAATAGAGCAAGCTGAACTCCAGCAGTGACCCTAGGCTGGCTGTGTAATGCAACACAAAGACGTCTCATTTTTGACTTTCAGAACAGGGATTCAGTCTGCAACTGAATGCAACTAGATTACTTGGAATAAACATGCAATTTCAACACACTGGGATATTTCTCTTGGACCAAATATGCTTAACAAGGTGTACTGCAAAATAATGGAGCCCACAGTACTGTCTTCAAAGGCATTTGAAAGTGCTTAGATAGACCTGCCTTGCTCAATTAMAAAATGAACCTTCTTAAATCACTGCTTCTAGATAAAGACACTATGAAGAAACTTCCAGCTGAAGCAAATATTTGTCATAAGCAGAAATAATTCCTTGTCATAAGCAGAACTTGCATCTTTTTCCTCATGAGTTTAAGATCTAGAGAAATATCATCTAGGTTCAGATATACCAAAATACAAAATATAAAGGAAAAATCCTACCTTTCAAAACTGCAGCATTCCTATCTGCTACTGCATGCTTATGTGAAATGATTTTTCCAATCATACTTTTTTAATGGGACCACATTTAATTTGAGAACTTTCCTTATTTTTAGCACAGTGCATTCAGTTCCTGCCCTCACTAAGTGCATGAATTATCAGATACCCATGTCAACTGGGGGGGAAGCAACAACATACACATGTAACAGAAGAACAAATATTCATCATTTTCAGTCCTGTCAGTGCAAACTACCCTGGGACCTGAAGCAAGTGTTTTATAGAGCTAGTTTTCAAGGTTGCACATTGACTCATAAGGCTTGTTTGCGATGGAAATTAGTTCTGAGTTATCCTAACTCCATGAATCCATGCGTGGCCACTCGCTGCAGAACGGGAGCACATTTTGTTCAGAGCACACATCTGAGCATAATTAGGAGCAGCATATTAGCACAGGCTATGCTAAATTATTCGAGCTTTCTCCCCAAAGAGACACACCAAAGGGCTCACAAATATGTTCCGTTTCAAGCTTAACATCAGTACACTGAAAATAAATCTCTGAACGGAAACCAAACATGAAACCTTCCTCTCATAAAGTCATTTCTTTTCAGTATCTGAACTTTCGGGGCAGTTTCTCCGGTGTAGCTGCTAGGTCTGAACTCTCCTACACTTTAGCCAAAGTAACACAGCTGGGCACTGCTGCTGTGAGCTACTTAAGTCTCTTCCTACAGGAACAGYTCACGTTTCCAAGTGTTCAGTCTCAAGCAACTTCTTCCCCTCAGCCTAACAGTGAGAAAGGGAAGCACTTCCTTCATCACCCTGAATAAGGAGAACATGACATGAATTCAGCAAAATACACAGAACGGACGTACAAATTATTTTATCAGGTAAGGATGACAGTCCAGGTTTCTGCATCTGGTCCTCACCCTCTCCGAGTCAAAGCAAAGGAGGAAAAACCCACCATCGATTTCACAGTAGGGAGCTATGCAAGGTCCATATGCGACTGAGGAGATGGAAAAGGCTATTCTTTTTTGCTAAAAGGATGCTCATGCTTGACATTATATACATAAGTAACACACTTGCCATCAAACAACACTCTTAGAGAGCATCACACACCTATGTTTGCTCTAGGTTATCTAATTACTTTAACAATATTTAGAATTTTCATGGGAGCTTCTGATGGCCACTTTCTCTACAAGTTTATATAAAACCCTTATCTGTTTAATCCACATTTGAATCTACAGCCACATTTGAACCAACCACATTTGAAAACGGTGGTGGTAAAATGATGGTCAGAGAGCTTGGATTTCACATTTGTTCTGTATTCCTTCTGAACTGACTCAGATTCAGAACTTGGGAAAGGCAGCAGCAGCAGCAGCAGCCTTCGCTATCACTGTGATACAAAAGGGACTAAGGCCAGGCCTCACAACAGGACTGTCACCTTCTGGAGATCCATCCTAGCTCCTGTTTAACCCACCTTTGAAAATACCTTCTATCTAATCACTTGCTCTCACACCACGTCTTTCATTTCATTCTGTGCAGCAAAAGCTGTGCTGCAAAAGCTGTGCTGCCATCCAGAGGGACCTGGACAGACTGGAGGACCGGGC
>NW_020456154.1:1094766-1110278 GCF_003342845.1 Nothoprocta perdicaria | reverse complement strand
AAAAACACTATCAAACCCGAGACGATGTCGTTACGGGTGTCTGAACACCATCTGGCCTTGGGTTAACAGCATTATTCTGAGCAGTCCAGTATCTTTTGGTTTTATTTTCCAGTTCAAAATTGTTTTCAGCATTGCTATCAGATATTCCTGCTTTGCCTCCTACAGACTTGAGTAAGGAACTGGACTCAAAGAATATTACATGCTGTACAGCATCAACTGCTTTAATACTTAAACAAGTCAAGTTTGCAGCATTAGACACCAAATGCATTAATATATTATGTAACATTTACYTCCATTCATGGAAAAGAGAATGACGAGTATTTATTTAATAAAATACTTGTTATTCTGCTGTATGTTCAGTCACGTTGTTATAAAGGTCTAATACCGTCTAGGTAAATGTATTCCACGGAACTGCTTCTAGAGGAATCATTGCACAGATTTCATCTAACAGTCGTACGCCACGCTGAAAAGTATCTGGTATTTGATTTTTCTACCCATAATTTTTTAATATCTTCTCAGATATTCTTCTGTTTGACTTGCACAAYGTGTCTTAGGCGGCGTGAGCAGCATGTTCTTGTGAAACTTTAAGCAGCTTAAGCTCAGACAGGATTTGAGCGTTATGTACACTCCACAGCATCCCTTGGCAGCGGGCCACAGTCATATTTTCCTATTACAAAATCAAGGTCACACAGAGGCTTGTTTTATCACATTACATTGTATCAGGGAATACAGCATACAACTCGCATATCCTAAAAAGGTATGCAGTAATGCAGTTGCTTAGAGGTATTCTCCTGTCAACTTATACACCAGACAGGGCAAAAGTTCTCTCTATTCAGCCAAGTGAACCTGCTCTTCCTGACTAATTTCCTGCAGGTTTGCTCAATAAGCAAGGGAGAATGAAAGGTTCCTTCAGAGCGTGATTGGGAACTTCAGCATCTTTCATAACTGAGTAAAAGCTGCTATGCAGGCGAAAACAAACCAAAACAGATGCGGGTTGCTATTTTTTCGCCCTTCCTTAACATCTACAACTGTTACCTGCAAGGCAGAGCAAAAGCACGAGGGGCAAAGCAGACAAGAGGCACCCAAGCCCGAGCGCAGCTGCAGTGTTCATGATTACTGCGGCAATGGTTCTTAAAGCATTCTTAAAGCAAATTCAAATTTGAATTCTTGGGGAAAAAAAGGATGAAAGAAGGGACATATAGCCAAGCCTGAGATAAAGCAATACTTAAAATACTTAATCTCCACACATCTTCAAGTGGAGTCCTTTTGGGAGCATCTTCTTTGAAGCTCCTGAACAAAGATGTTCTCCCATACAGAGAGAGGCAGAACGCCAACTATAACAAGAGCCACTGCTCTGTTAAGAAGAAACTAAACTTGAATTTAGCTGGCTTACGTTAGACAAGTTACAATTTCCTTAAATATCACTCCTCATTAATYTCCTTCTGACTGGACTCCTTTTTCCACAGTTGTTATTCCCCAAGAGAAGAGAGGAGACATACAGGAATTCTATTTGCCCTATGCAAGGAGCATTCCTAGTCTTCCAAACTGCAATATGGATTTAGCTCCTACTCTGTTCGCCATACTTGATAGCCAACAGCGCATTTAGTCTCAATAAAGATCTGGACCTAAACTTTACACTCAAAAGGCACTTACAGGGATTTAGGGAATTGAATGTGTAACAGCAAACTTCTCAAGTCGCTTGTTGTGGGGGTCAGTCTTGTGGTGGTGTCAGGCTAACAGACTTGCACGTTGTTAAAGCTCTTCTCCATGATATGTCTTGCTCAGTTGTGAAATTACTCGCTCAGTGTTTTTTTCCTCTAATTCTCTTCTGCTCTGACAGATCAAGGTCCCTTTTACTTGCCCTCTGCCACTTCCTTCCAGAAGTTTAAGAYGCAGGTTGCTCTCTTGAACATCAGGGCCTCATAAGGCCTACCTAAAACCTGCTTTTCCTAGCATCCCTTACAGATTTTACCCAAAAAAGACAATAGAGCTTTGACTCTATGCTAACTAGTGTGGAGCAGCTCATGTTCRTGCACCTCAGCAGCGCCCTGGCTGAAACCACAGCGCACACGTGGCACTGGCCCGTGGGTCTTCTCTGGCCCCCAAACACTGCCCAGGGCCTGACAGGGCCCTGTATTTTGTGTATTTTATGTGGAACTCATCTGTATTTTGCACCTGGGCTTCGTATCAGAAGAAACGAGCTGAAGAAATTGCTTTTCCTACCAGAAAGCCTGAGAGCAAACATATCTGCAGCAAGGACAGCTAGGGAAATAGGAGCTAGATGCAAATTACATAACTCAGCTATTTGACAGCAGAAACATGTTCATGGTTAAATAAGTTTCAAGCTGCTTATTCTCCTGAGCCCACGTCCTCTTGTTTAAGCGAGCTGCTCATAAGGCTTGATGCAATTAAACCAGAGTGGGCCTGCTTTTTATTCCTGCCACTGAGCAAAACTGTTCAGCCACATTACTCTTCACAGTCTAATCCATCCATGAGAACATAACAGCTCTGCCTCATTTCAAACACACTTTACAGAAATATATTTTTTTTTAATCAAAATTCCAGGAAAAAAAAAGAGAGACATAAAAGCTTTATAACAAGATATAGTCCTATGCAAGCTGACACTGAAGGAAAAGCGTATTTCAACTATACTGTATAAATGTAGAGTCCTTAAGATATAATTGCATGAGAAGTCACTGGTTTCTCATATCTGAAAAGACTATTATACCGAGAAAAGAGGATTAAGGAAAGACTTGAAATCTACTCATATAAACAAAACAAAGCAAAAAAAGTTAGGAAGCTCCGATGCCATAAAACCACCTGAAGGCTCCTCTCAGGTTTTCACTAAAGTGAAAGTTTTCACTAAAGTGAAGTTTTCACTAAAGCTGACAGGATTTCGTTTGGGCAGCGCTCACCTTGCTGCCCGATGGCAGCTTTCCCTTACTGCTCTTCTGAGTCAAGGCAGCCCCGACTCTCCAGACTGGTCTTTCAAAGCTGAAATTAGTCATTTATATCTGAATGCAAGGTAAACATGGGCAGAGTTCTGGGCTCTGCAATATGAAAGAGGATAGGAAGCTAAAGGAGTGAGCTCTGGCAAAGGGTTGCTAAGATGAGTAAGGGTCTGGGGCACCTCTCATATGAGGAAAGGCTCAAAGAGCTGGGGCTGCTCAGCCTGGAGAAGGGATGACCTAGGTGGGGATCTTATCAATGTGTTTAAGTATCTGAAGGGAAGGTGTAAAGAGCATGGGGGGGGCAGACTCTTGCCACTAGTGCCCAGTGACAGGATGAGCAGCAACAGGCACAAGCTGAAACACAGCAAGTTCCACCTGAAGACAAGGAAAGGCCTTTTCTCTGGGAGGGGAGTCACRGAGCCCAGAGGGTTTTTGGAGTCTCCATCCTTGGAGATGCCCAAGAGCCTCTGGACAAGGTCCTGAGCAACCTGCTTGAGCAGGAGATTGCCCTACATGATCCTGCAGGCCCCTGCAACATCAGCTGCTGTGTGAAAAACCTGTTAAGGCTCAAGTCATAACGGTGCAGAAAGAATAATAATTTTCAAGAAATACTTAAAAAACATAGAAGCAAAGCATCTTTATTAAGCTATGTAAGTCCAGAAATACTTCTTTCTGCACCAGCTTTCTCACAACATACGGAGAATAATGGACTTAATGGCTCATTTCATACTGACAAAAGCCTTCACTTCAATGTCTAAATCTGATTAAAAAGATGCAATGAGCTCAATACATAATTCCAGGTATACAATATTAAAATACAAGCCAAGGCTGAAATAATAGCTAAAAAAAAAAAAATCAAATAACCTTTAGATGAAGATAGTGTGTTTACCTGCCACAACAGCAGCAATTCACTGGACTATAGAAGGTCAGGATGAACTGGGCTCAGTGACCAACCTCAAGTACCTCACTCGAAGCAACCAAATTAAATGAATATTAAAAAAAAAGTATTACTATGTTCCACTTACCTATGCTACATAGATTAAAAATAATAATAATAATAAAAAATACTCCATCACCTCTTTAGAAGTGACAGTAGTTCACACGAACTATTATTCTAAAAGGAATGAAAACCTTATTCCTAGAACTGTTCCACTCTTGATTTTACCCATCTACCTGTTCCTTTTATTAACAGAGGAGGGAAAAATCCCTTTCTAGATACTACACTCAGATTTCTGACTCCTTAGACTACTGAAAGAATAAAGGTAGGCAACTGAAAACTATCTGGCAACAAACGTGAACGTTACTTTTTCCAGTTTGTCCGTGCCAGYATCAGCAGTAGTTGCAACGCAGAAGGGTTGGAGGAGGCAGCAGGGCAGGTTGCCAATTAGGAGCAACAGATAAAGAAGTTAGGGGTGAGGAAACCCACAGCTCCTTCCTGAGGGCTGCTACACAACGTGGAAGATGGAGTGACTAAAAACAACAGCGAGTGAATATGCAGCAGTCAGAAATCATGCATATTCTAGAGAAAAGCTCTGCTTCTTAGAAAGAAAAAAAAAAAAGCATAGACACATACGTATATATATATATATATATCAAGAAGATATACATAACACTATAAAATATGCCTCAGAGTATACATATGTATTCACTTATATTCCATATAAATATATATGGAATATATTAGAGAGAAATAACATATGAGTATATAAAAGGATTATATATATAAAAAGAGGAGATATTTATATGAAATATATATATATATTGACATTCGGATATGTGGAGTGTTTGTGTGTGTGTGTGTGTGTGTGTGTGTGTGTGTGTATATATATATATATATATAAATAAAAGAGGATAGCTATTCCATATATTTTTCTTTACTCTAAATGCATTTCCATAGCCAAAAGTGCTGGGTGAGCATTTGCAGCCTGCGAGCTGGAAGCTTCATTGCCGCTGCCAAGTGAGTGTCACTGCCGCACAGGACCTCCAGGGAGGAAGGGGTGCTCCCCACCAGCGGTCAATCCGACAAACTTGACCTGCTTAATCCCCGGGCTTCAAGATCAAGGGGAAATACAGAGCAAACAGCAACGGGAAAACTAGGAACTAGGCAGTTTTCCTTACTATCGTGCTCACAAGCCGATCGCTTCCTTATCCCGCTTGCAAGAGGAGTGTTTCAGTATGAATCAACAAAAATAGTTTCTTAAAGTAGGTCGTTGCTGCAGCAACACGGCGGCTGTTTGGACTACTCCCTGCCACAATGACCTACTTTCCTGGTGCTACGTAACCGCGGTAGTAGGAGCTGCAATTCTAGTTCACTTCTGAAGAGCTCTGGGAGGATTTTTATGGTGCAATTGAACTTTATTTCTGAAAACGACAGATAAAGGCCTCCCCCCTTTACAAGTGGGGATCAGTTATGCCAATGCATGCTGTATTTAGAAGCTCTGGCTACTAAAGGTTAAGTGAAAGCTAAGATATATGTGCCATGTTCAAAAAGTACTAAGCCAACATTCAAAATACTAGGTGCTCACAGAAGATAGAATGGAAAGCTGTCAAAATGAGCAACTATTTGCAAATAAACATGTTCAGTGTCAATGTTTGGCAGCAGACTTCAGTGCAAACAGACTGCTTCAGCATTCTACGCAAGCAAAAGTTGGGGAAAACAACCCTTTATTACAGGTCTGAATGGTAAAGTTGCCTAAAACGAAACCCAAACTCCTCACAAATCACAGGTAATTCTGACAGGTTTTTAGAACATATTCAACCTTGCAAGAACTGCGGAGCAGGAGCATAGAGGTACCACACAAACCCAGAAAGTAACTGTGACCATTAGTTTCCTGTTTACCTTGTTACTAATGGTTATTAAATTTCTTTCCTCTGTGGTAAGGTTATCAGCACAAACTTAATTGAAAAGTTAGCAGTCTCCCTGCAGCAGTAAGCCTAAAAACCTTCAAACTTCAGTAACATCAATTGTGCTACAGGGCTTTTTAATCGATTTATACAAATCCTGAATTGAAAAGCTTTCGTTCAAGTTAGGTTCTTAAGAAGCAAGCAGAACAGACCAGCATTTAAAGTGCAAGACAAGACATTCCAGCGAGAGGCAAACTATGTGTTACTGTATGACTCTAAAACTTTATTAATAGAAGATGTGACAGAGGTAGCTCATATTAAGAAAGACAAGAACATGCACCAAAGCCTCCCCCAAATTTGCTTTACCTTAAAGCCCTGTAAGTTCCTCAGGAAAAACATTGGTATCCATATTAAAGAAAAAAACCCTTCTGTGCCTAGAATAAGTTTTGAAGTTGCCCCACTTGCACGCTGGGATAAAGCCCATGCACTGAGATCTGCACTGAGATCACTCCTCCTGCAAACAGCAGAAAGCCAGAGCTCCAACTTCACTGCTGCACCAACGGCGAGCGGTCCCGCAGCAACAAGAGGTGCCACAAAGGCAGAAATCGGGAGCAGGGGTGGGCGGGGGGAAGGGAGAAATAGGTGGAAAAAAAAAAAAAAAAAGTGAAAGAAAAGTCATAAAGCGAAAGGCTGCTGCTGCAGGAGCCCCAGASGATCATCAGTAACAGTTTTCAGCTTGAAAGCCCGACCTCCAGTGCCAAAGAAAGTGAAGTCTCCTATGCTGTCTCCTATAGCAATGGCAAAGGACTCCAGTTCTGGGTCCTGGGTGGACGCAGTGCTTAGCACTCGATGGCATGATGCTTGAAAAATGCAAAGAAGCCCAAACCTACATTTTAAGGGGGAAGGTGATCTGTGTTGTCTCCACAAACCCTTGATTTTCCTCTGGTTTAAAAGAAAACAAACAAAGCACAGTACCATTAAAATAAAATACACTCGAGAGCCAATTTACCAGCAACTAGTCTACAGAAAGGCAACTTCAAACGTAGAAATGGAGAAACGTAGAAAAACCCCTGATTACTGAAACACATCCATGACTAGATTGATCAAGACTAATTTTTACACGAGTCTCCTGAGATTATGGCAGCCTTGAAATAAGAGGGGAAAATCTTTATTATGCCATAGTAACTTTAAACTTTTTCTCTTGTGTCTCCTTCAACTGGTATGAACTTATTCCCCCACCTCATGAACACTTTTTTTAGGGTCATTTCTTCATGACCAGAGAAGCTACACGTTAGTAGATGTTTCTGAGTTCACGCAGGTTAAATAGAACACAGGAGAAAAAATGAAAAAGCCGTTCAAAGTCATCATGATCAGAAAAAGCACTCACCGAGTTCGGGGTATGCTGCATAATAGCAGCAAATAGCAAACAACTAAGCTGCCTACAATGAAACACAGACAAAGCACCATGAACTAGTTCTTAATAAGCAAGCCACCTACTCAAAGGTAGCATTGGGAAGCCAAAGGATTTATCCAGAGATAACATGAATAAAAAACACTTTGGTTTAACAACATCCTTGCTCGACTGCCCTTCATCAAAGCTATGAAAGTTTGAGCTTTTTGAGTTCATTGGTAGTGGAACTCACAAAAACAACAAAAAAGGCACAATGTTCTTTCCATAAACAAAATCCCCTCTGGAACCTTGATGGCAAGCAGCAGAATATTTTATTTTAAATGCATCTTTCAGTTTTGCAGACTCGTAGTCACGTCTCGCACGCAAGAGCGGCGAGCGAGCCAGAACAGCAGGCAATCTCCACTAAATGCCATGTTATTTTCTCTCCCTTCTTCAAGGCAGCTGGCTTTAAAGAGTCACTGAAAAGCTGTTCAGACACTCAAATACACCCTTAGAAAAATCAAATTTGTTTACTCTCAAGAATGTAAAGATGAAGAATTTACACACAAATAACATCTCAGCCCAGAGGAAGTTCACAAGACAAAATTCTTAGCAAAGTAGAGTTTCTTCAATTAATCCAAAGTACTGAAAAGTTGACTATTTAAATGCCCCTTTTCACRGTGGGATTTTGCTTTTTTTGTCCATTTCTCCAGTATATCAGAGCCACACCAACTGCAGAGGCAACCCTGCCATGGTGTCTGTCACACAGCCTCAGTACAGAACAGAACTGCAACCAGCCACACTTCGATCACAAGCTGCACAGTACACGGGGTAGGAAGGGCTGAGCAATCAATCTGTGTGAAGGAGTCACCTAGTTACTCATCTTTGTGATGGAGGTTGCCCTCTCATCTCTGTTCTTACGATCATCAATGCACCTCCTCATTGCAGTACAGCACGGCCTGGCCCTAGTTCCAGAGTTCTCTTGCATTTGCTGTCAGAGTTGTGCAACCTCACAGCAAATCAACCAACTTCCTCATTGCAAGACTGATGTTCTTCCAGCACTGGTGGTTTCTAGGACTGCTATTGCCAAGGCAAGGCAGCAGCCAGATGATTTAACCCTGCCATGAAAACACACCTCAGTGCAAGGTAATGAGAATGCTAGCACCAGCATCAAGGAAAAGAAATCCTGAGAGGTCCCGAGCTCTATGGGCTCCTCACTGTAAAGAGGAAGGTGCTTCCCAGGTCACAGATTGCATCCTGAGGAGAGATGCATCCCACTCGGGTCTACTAGGACTCGCACACTTAMGGAACCCAAACTGCAGGAACGAGCCTTTATGTAACACACAACCCCATGCGCTAACAAAACTGCAAATCTGGATCAACATAGTTACTAGGAGAGCTTTTAAAGACACAAACAAGTTAAGAATGGGAATAGATCGAGAAAAAAAGCAGTTTTAATTACAGGAGCTGTTCCTAAGTAGCCTGTGCCACAGGTATGTCACCTTCTTCACTGCAGATTCAATAATAATCAAATCTGCAACTCATTACAGTTAAACTACAGCTTCCCGATGGAGTTTAAGCAAAGGCGTTTACTTCATTGTTGCTGATTTATTTCTTGATAGTTTGTTTCCCAAGGAAAGAGGCCTTCCCAGTGCAAGAGCTTTGCAGCTTCCACTTTTCACAGCAGCCCATGAGCCACAAGCAGGAACACATGTCAAGCAAGAATGTGTGACTGAACAGGAATGGAAATGCTTCCCAACAAAGAAACACTCAGATAAATTAAGTTTTAAAAGCAGGCTGAGAAAAATTACTCCAAGAAGTTACAGGAGAAGACACAGGATAACAAAAGCCCCAGTGTCTCTGGCACCGCAGAAGTTAATCATGGACACAGATACCATTCAGATCTGTGCTAAAGTGGAAGAAGTGACTTTGTTTCTAACAGTGTGAACACATTTGGTTCTGTTTAATTAGCTAGGACACACTAGCACTTTCCAGAGGGATTAAGCAATAATTTGGCGCCTGAATTTAGTCCCTTGCCAAATTAAGCAATAATTTGGTGCCTGAATTTATTCCTGAGCCCTGAGTTTTAACAAATCGGTATCTCTCATCCAGTCTTACCAGTAAAGACTTTCAGGCCTTTCTAATACTCCCAACAGCTAAGCACACTGAAATCTTAAGAAAACCTGGTTATTTCAGGAAGCAATTTTCACTCTAGCCCAGGTGTTGTCTACAAAACTAATAAAGCTGATCTGTCAGTTTTTAATAACACCTCAGCATTACTAACCAGTGTGCTCTCAGATTCACAACTGCTCCGAACCCAGAGATTTACATGCAGACTTTCGTCAGACCTGAAGCAGAGCCTAGTCATATTCACCCGTTTCCCCCAGTCCTCCCCACTGCGTCCGTCACCTCCAGTAAACCCTTATCCCTGCACAATGGGACACGCACAGATGCCCCCGAAACAAAGGGGTGGCTTGAGAATGAGAGAACATTATAATTATAGTTCATCTATTGTCCTACGTGGCAGGGAACCTGAAAGTTGACTTTGACCTTTCCAGTTCACCACAGGAAGGCCAGAGAACTCCCTCCAGCAAGGAGTTTCTTTCAGTACACAAATTAATACATCTGAACTGAATGTAAATTTCTGCATTGAAAGAAAAAAAATAAATAAATAAAATGGCTGCCTTTACCGGCAGCCTGACCTTTCTCATATCACTCGTTATGCAACTAACCCATAAACATGTCACAACTTGTGGTAGACCTGAAAAGAGTCACTTTGCCTGAAAATGAAGACCTCCCAACCATACCTACCACCACCAGAAAACTGATGCCACAAAATTGGGATAGCCCGATTATAATATTTTTTTCTGAAGACAAATACRCTTACATGAAAATGGCCAGAAGAGGAACACAACATGCAAAATAATRTGAAGTGTTTCAGAACAAACAATTCATTGACACTGCCACATAATAATCAGAGGAATACAAAATCTGTTTTCTTAATTATCTACAGAAAGCTGCTTTCTGGTTCACTAGAGACAGACARGCAAAAGTAAATTGCCGGTCCCAAGAGAAAGATTAAATAATTCTATGCAGTAGCTTCTAGAGCATATTTGACCCTTGATACACAGCTTGAAGTCCACACACTAGTGGTTTTTTATACATGGTGAACTTCTCACGCAGGTTTTCCCTTTACCTCCTCAAAAACAGAGCTCAATCACGTGAGCCCAGACCTTGAGAACTTCAAAATTTCTTAGTCTGAAGAATCAGATTCCTTCAAGACCAGGCTTGAAGCCAACAGGCAAGTGGTGCAAGTGCCGATTGGAATTTTTGGTCTACAATAACTGCTTCTTGGAAAAAAAACAACTTACAGGACATTTTGTTAAGGTATGAGCTGCACTTCCACCTGCTCTCTCCACACCAGCCCCTACAGATTTATCCACCTAGTTTAACCATAGCTATGTCYGTAACCTGGAGATACAAAAGCATTCAGTAGAAACTAAGCAAACAAGCATTACTTTCATTGAGGGCAACAGCACCCACTGGTGACCCTTCGTTACCACTACCACCTTTGTGCTAGCAGTATCTTCCCCAAAATAAGTAAATAAATTAATTATCTGTTCGAGCCAGCCTGGTGAGCTGGCGCCAGGGCTGCGTACCAGAGCGGTCACAAGCCAAGGGAACCTCCCCTTTCATCAGCAGCGCGGGATTAAAACGAGGGTTCAGTGACGTACTTTGCAACTCCCAGGACCAGGTTATATAACGCCATGAACTACATAAAACATTACATATAACTAAAAAGGGTGTTGCTGAACTGCAGGCATTTTAGGGCACATGATACTTGCTGTGAAGGGGACCAGCTGGGGAATTTGGGCCTGACCCTGGAGAATCTCTCCTGTCTCACACCCAAGAGCCTTGTTCTGGACTCACCGCTCCCGGGAGCGAGCTGCTCCTCTGCAGCACGAGGCTGGGAAGGCTGCAGTCCTCAACTTAGGGGGCTGGCTGGACAGAAAGGCTTCACATCACTCACTGAGCTACCGCTTGGAACAATTGCATGAAAAAGAAAAAACGTACAGGCATGGCTACAGTATGGCACAGAAATACCAATGTTGGCTTAACTGTTGCACAGTGGCTATAGCAGAGTTCGGCACAGGAACCCAACATGCCTGCAGAACATATACAGAAYACAAGCAAAACTCTTGTTACTCACACACTCAAGGTATGTCCACTTTTATATCCAAAGAACCATGCAATTTTGTTCTCAACAATGACCCTTAAATAATTAACTTGACATTAAATATGCCAAAATTAGAGGTTTTGGTCCTAAAAGCTACAGCACAAAAGCAAACTCAAAGGGCTGTGTTTGCACTAAAGTCATTTTTCTTTTTGAYGTTCTCCCTTTTAAATGTCAGGCATTTGTCATCAAAATCAGCCTGGGCATATAATGTTTTTTTGCTGCAGATAAATCATCATTTAATACGAATCACTCATGAAATAGTTCTATTCAAAAAGTTTTTTTCAGCAACCAACCCCAGCACTAACAAAAAGGTCTCCACAGCACAAACCATTACTAACACCATCTGAAACAGTGTATCTTCAAAACCAAATATACATAACAGCAGAAAGAAAATAATRGATGCTACAGAAGGATGACAAGACATTACTTTTAAACCAGAATCCATTTTTAAAAAGTTGCAATCGTTGTCCTGGCAAAGAAAGTCTTTTTGTCTAAGTTTTTAATATACTTTAATGTACAAGCATTAAAAATCTATCGTATCACTGCCTTCACCTTAATCAATATAACCATCAGTCTTTGCAGAGTTTTGAACGTGTCAATATTCTCACAAAGTCAACTAGATATACACAGCAAATTGCATTACACTTATTTTAGTAAGTAAAGCTTAATTTTTTTAAGAATTAGAGAAAATTCAAGACTGGCAAAGTATAACATACACCCCCAACATACTTTTTTTCTTTTTTTTTTTTTAAATTGCCAGCCTTTTAACTAGCCTGTCAAAGACATATGCACACTCACAAAACAAACTGGAAGAGTAAATAATTAGCTAAAGTAAATTCTTAGGCAGCAGCCAATGGAATGTTTACATTTCCAAAAAAAAAAAAAAAAGAAAATCCAGTGCCACGCTGCACTAAAGCAAGAGCTAAACGAAGCCCTCCCATAAATGATAATGCTAACACAAGATCTCATTCTCCTTAATATGGAAAAGCCTGTGAGTACACAGCAATACATTTTTTCATAAGTAGGTAATGGTTAGAGGACACAGGCTGCACTCTTGTCTGTTCTGTTGACACTATTAGATGCATGCTCATTCTGGTGCTAGAAGGGCAATGAAGAAAACTGTAGGACAGTATCACAGCAATTTCCCCTACAGTATCCTCCCCATCCCAGTGCCTGCCATCTCTCCATCATCTTTTCCTTGTACTGAATACCTCTTCTCTGAGGCACATCTGTGAACGACACCAGAAAAATCATTATATAGAAAACAGCGTTTCAATGACAACTGAATCATCTTGACCTAGTTGATAGTTTGAGAGAAGGGGCAGTGGTAAGAAACAGAAGTAGAAAATTGAAACAAGTTCATGAAGGCCTCACATTTGTTATGTAGCATTCATGATTTTAGGGCTGGTTGGCTGAATGCCAGCAGAAAGGAGGTCAGTAAGGCCATGTGACTACTCAGCAATTAGAGTTACTCAACAGTGCAATTACACAAAATATTAGTTCAAGACTGTTTCACGAATGTTAAAAGTTCCTCAGAAAGTACCTATTCATTAACTGTGCTTAAAAGTCTCTGAAATGAACCAAAATTGGTCTAAACCAACRCACTGAATAGTGGCCAATGCACAACGTTGTTTCTAAGGGGAAACTAAACCTGACAGTTTCTACTCTTTTCACACCTTTCTTCCTCATGTTCATTCTATTAGTCAAACTTTGAACTCTGTCAGGCAAAGAGTTTTGCAACAGGAGCGAGCCTAGGGGAGTGGGCTCCTAAACTCATCAGGACATCAACGGAGTTTATGTAAGTCAAGCCATAAATAAGGAAGAATCGCTGTAAATCCACAGCATTAAACGTGATCCATGTTCCAGACGCTGAGGAGCTTCTGCTCCTAACCCCAAATAAAATATTTGACCAATTTGAGATTCTACCCCATGTACATGTGAGGAAGAAGTCAGCCAGTAAGGAAGGAGCTCAAATACTTGACAACCAGTAGCAAGTACTGAATGAGGCTGGCAAGCCAAACAAAAGAGTATTACTTTATTTAAGCATGCATACTACAAATGTGAGTGTCTTACAGCTGTGTAAAAATAGTCCATTAAAACTACCGGCACCTCACATAGATTAATTACAAACTATGAACTGTTCATTTAAATGAGAAGCTGAGATCACTAATAAGCATAAAGTCCTAGCAGCTAGGTCTTTTGTTGTTGCTGTTGTTTTTCAGGAGAAAAAAAGAAATCACACAAAGCTAGACTACAGAGGAGTGAGACCTATACAAATGCATATGCAGCATGTGCCTTGAGGATATTCAGATCGCAGGAGATGAAGTGCTTTRAGGGCTGGGATGTTGCAACTAAAACTCCTTCTAAGAAAGGTTTATTTTTCAGTGGGAAAAGAGCTCCTTCCCACCAAACCGACTAAAAGATGAAACCCACCCTCTCTGACCAACAGCTAAAAGACATTTCTGTTCCAACGTAACACTCAACTCTGGCGATGTCTTCTGTAACACTGAGAGCTGCCAAAGAAAAATGAACCAGCAGAGGCTTAACAAATGCATAGATGTAAGGACTGTATTAAGTGTCGATCATATTGAATAGCCATTAAAAAAAAAAAAAAAGCAGGCAGCAGCATTACAGAGATGTTACAGAGACGGATTTCCTTTTGCCAGGATCGTAAGGTTCACATTTGTCCATCCCTCACRGGTTCACAGCACACAGCCAAGAATGATTTGGCACACACGTGCTCTCCCTCTCCTCCCAATTACAAAATACATGAGAAATCTGCGAAATATTCTGGACACGCAATCATTTCCACCACTTGGACTTGTTCCAGTTGACTATAATCATTTAAAGCTTAAGTAACTGTTCACACGATATCCTTAAGGAAAAGTTTGTTTATAAAGTTAAGATTTATAACACAAGAGAACTTATCTCCTTCAAAGCAAGCAAGAAGTTTTACGTCTCTGTGAAAGAAGTGTACATTATAAACCTCAGATAAGGGAAATACCTTAACAAATATTAAGTGGTATGCACCTTATTCTTGTCAGTGAAAATGGAATAACCATCACGTTCCAAGTTTACAGAAGGCATATTATTAATACTTGWAGCTTCCTTAAACAAACAGCATGATTGCAATAAAGGCTTCTCAAGACTGAAATAAATAAGAAGCCAGCTTCCTGCCAAAGTATTTAAAGACCTGGCACAGAAGGCTTTGCACCCGAGAGGAGCAATCCTAGGGAATCCTTGAAGGGAATTCAGCTGAAAGGCTCTAGCATTCCCACTTTGATGGACCCCCTTCACGTCACAGGGTTCAGCCCTGGCACCCAGTGCCTGGGATGTAGTTTGACATCCGTGGGGAGCAAGGGAACGAGGATCTCAAGGGAACGAGCATCTCAGGCCCCCGCCGTTGTTGGATGGACGGGTGACAAAGAGCTCCACGGTATTATGGCTTCTTTTGTTTTAAGGAAAGGAAGAAAACACCCCCAAACTTCAAGAYCGCTAGCATCACTGTTACCTAACACAGCCTTTGGTGACTGCCAATAAGAACGGTCCCTCCCCCACCCCCCCAAAACCTTCCCCAGAGGGACCAGCAGCGTGTCCCCCCCCCGCGCCCAGGCCCCGGCGGGAAGCGCCCCCCCACGCCCCCCCCGCGGCCGCGCGCGCGCACGGGCTCATATGTAACGGCGGCGGCGGCGCGCGCGGGGAGCGGCCCCACGGGCGCGCGCGCGGCGGCGGGAGCGCGCCCCGCCCGCCACTCACCGCCACCTGTTGATGCCCACGTTGGAGGAGCCGGCGAACCAGGGGTCGAGGATGTAGACGCAGCGCACGGTGTCGGCGCCCTCGATGCACTCGCGCAGCGCCGGGTTGTCGTGGAGCCGCAGCCCCTTGCGGAACCAGTGCACGGCGTTCACGGCCATGCCGCGGGCCGCGCGGGCGCTCAGCGGGAGCCGCCRCCCGCCGCGCCGCTCATGGCTCCCCCGCGCGGGGAGCGGCCTCGCCTCGGGCGCCCTCCTAGGAGCCGGCGCCGGCAGCGGCCGCCCGCGGGGGACGCATCGCGCAGGGCCTCGGGGACGGCGGCGGAGGCGACGCGCGG
>NW_020456154.1:1073257-1094394 GCF_003342845.1 Nothoprocta perdicaria | reverse complement strand
GCGCATGCGCGGCGGCGTGGGGGTCACCCGTGACTTGTTATGTATGAGGCTCCCCGCGGAGCGCGCATGCGCAGCGCTCCCCCTCCCCCYATGCGTCTCGTAACGGCCGCGGGCCGGGTCGGTTATGCAAGTGTCCACGTAGGGACAGCCCCGGCGCGTCACGCGTGTCGCACCCCTGGCGCCTCCCGCTCCCGAGGAGGGGTTTCCCAGCATTATTTTAAGATCCCGTTCGCGGCTTGACAGAGCGGGCGGCGTATTTTTGTCGCTGCCGTCGCAGCAGGGCTGAGGCGCCGTGCCAAAAGCTGCGCGGCGGAGGAAAGAAGCGCCGCGGACCAACTTTTCTGGTAGCCGTTACTTTGTCATACTGTCCCTTGCCATTGAATTCCTTTTAATTCTATAATATTTTAGAATAGACGAAGAAGAAAGCTTAATTTTAAGGAAAGTCACCTCACAATATTTTTTTTCTGAAACTGCTTTTTTTCCCACACCCCTCTAAGCTTATTAGTCAGAAATCTTATATCAGCCTCTTCAAAACGTTACATTTAAAACCATCAAACTGAGGTGGAACCAATCCTCCCTTGCAGGAGTTCGTGGTTTCATAACCAAATTAAGACCATTGAAACCATTACACTCCACAAGCTGTTTTTCCACTACAGATTGTAAATAACAACTCTAATTACTATACCAATGTTAAAACACCATTCAGCTCTATCCAAACCTCCCATTCCAGAGTGATCCTTTTTGATTTAAAATGTGCTAGGAAGGTTCTTTTGGAAGGTGGGATCCGTTTCCTTCCTAACACTTGAATAAGGTAATTAAAAAATCAGATCTCAAGGGAAGAGGAGCTCTCTTCAAGTTAACAAAAAAAAAAAAAAAATAATCAAGGTTAATCAAGGAACCTGTACAATTAAACCCTGCTACCGTGTTCTCTTGTGGATAACTTTTGAAAGAGCGGTACTGCTAATTCTGTTAATTCAGCTAACTTAACTCAGACTATGACAACAGAAATCCAGGGAGTGGATCAAAGAATCAAAAGCAATTCCAAGAATAAAGACATGGAAACCTAGAAGGACAAAATAACACATCATGAAGCAAATATGGAATATATCATGTATTAAAATGTGAAACAAAGTTGGCAAAATTTTAACCCAATGACTATATGTAACATGAATTTTATCAGAGAAATGTGCAGTGATCATTGGGAAGAAAAAAAAAAAACTGATAGAAGCTTCCAGTGTTTACCTATTTGTTGCTTCTCATCAAAATTTGATCCTGAAAAGATTTTTCAGGGGCAACAGCAGAATAGTCTCTGCCCTGCTGCTTTTCCTCTCCTGCTGGATGCACTTGGTAGCTATTGCGCTCTGCGGGGTGCGAGTCCTCCCCAGCGCTCTTCATTGCGACACAGGAATACTTGAAAAGTAGAGATTTGGAGTTAGTTACTTATTCTTTCTTGAAAGCTGTTTAAATGCAAAGTCACTCCGGTGTGTTTGTTTGTTTACACGTGACAAAAAGCCTGCAGCCCAGTTTATTTCACTGCGTTTAAGCGCAGATCTCACCAACGCCTGAACTCAATTCACACCTGCGGGACGACCAAGCCCTCGTTCACTGCACGCTCAGAATTCGAGCCCAGCCGCTCCTGACCGCCCTCCGGAGCGATCCAAGCGCTTTATTCTCCCGTTAAAGCAAAGGCGCCGCGCGGCCCCGCCAGGCGCTTCCCTCACGGCGGGTGCCGCGCTGCCCGGGGCCCAGCGTCCCTCGCCCAGCAGCTCCGCGCGGCCACAGCTCGGCCTGACCCACAGGGCTCTCGAGGCCAGACCCCCTTGGAGCCCAGAGCGAGCACGGAGACCGCCGCCACCCCAACGGTCGCAGCCCGCGCCGCGGCGGCGCCGCACGCCCCGCCCCGCCCCAACGGTCGCAGCCTGCGCCGCGGCGCCGCGCGCCCCGCCCCGCCCCCGGCCGTTGGTCCCGGCCGCGCGGCGCTCCGCGGCCAGCCAGGTCAGACGGCGGCGGCGGCGGCGGCAGGGCCGGCCCCGGTCCGGCGGGGTTTGGTGGGGAGGGATGGAGGGCGGTTGGGGCTGGGGACAGAGCGCGGCGCCCGGCAGCGGGGCGGGCCTGCGGCCCTGGCCTCCGGCCTGCTCCGCCGGCCGCCCCGGCCTGCGCGGGGTTGGCACGGACAGGCTGCCTAAGATGTGAATGTTGTGTAAACGTGTGTTGGTTATGCACGGTTAGGGAAACGAGTTTGGGGCACCAGCTGTTGATGAGGCCTCTTCTGCGCTGCCTCCCATCCAGCTTTGGCAAGGGAACAGCTTTCCCTGGGGAGGGAGTATTTTTAAGATGCCTTTTTTTTTTTTTTTTTTTTTTCCTGGATACAAGGAAAAGCTTTTTCCCCTACGGAGAGGGACAAGCGGCAGAGCTGGCTGCCCAGAGAGGCTGGGCAGAACCCATTGCTGCGCGTTTAGCAGACCCAGCTGCAGAGCAGCCCCCTCTGCGCTCAGGCCTGGCCTTGCCTGCAGCTCTTGAGGTCCCTCCTGGCCTGAATTATCCCTCATATTATTTCTTTATAGCAAAGACTGCCTTATGTTCTAGTATATTTTACTTYCCTTCCTCTGCGGATGAAAAAGCAGAGGTTGGATGCTGACTCTTACCATGCCTGTCTATGGACACCACCTATTACTGCTCTGTGYTTCTCCACAAACTGTTTAAATCCTATCCCTGCTGCTTCTTTCCAGGTAAACACTYAGCCTTCCCAGTTGGTTGGAAAGTTAGCCTCGATCCCTAGCAGTTTCATGTCCTACTGTACAAAATTAGGGCTGGGAATAGTTTGCAGTAATGGTAGTGACTGGCGGGCAGTAGTAGTCACACTGTTGCTGTCCTCAGTGAAACATTTCGTGAAAAGCAGAGCATGCACAAAACATTCTTTTTGCTTCCAAAGCGAGATTTCAGTCTCAAAATATACCTGTGTTTTTCAGTGATGAATCAGTCGGATGATGCTAGAATCCATTTCCTATGGATTCTTGCAGATAGGAGACCCATTAAAAAAAAAAAACCTTTCACTGTACTCCAGAGATAAGTCACTGGAGCTGTGCTAACAAGCAGCATCTCGGATGAGGGAGATACCTGTTTGCTTCCTCACTGCTGTGGTGACCGTGGCAGTAAGASGCTGCTGCACATGGTGAGCACAAACTTCCTGCCTGGACAGGCATTTTTTTAATCTCTCAAGTGACTTGCAGTACAAAGTTGCAACGGGTTCTGTGCGTCGTAGCAATATCCAGCGAGAGCTTTGCAAGAACCCTGAACTCTTGGAACAGATTGTGCAATAATGTTATTTTAGGAGCTGAGTATTTCCAAGAAAGCTGGATTTGTGACATTGCCATTTACAGATTCTGAAAGGGGGTTTAGTATGCATTTCACCAAATCATCGCTCTAAAGGGCTTTTCAGGACATTAGGATACATTTATTTTTCTTTAATACTTTATAATTAGTTTATTAGGAGGACTCCCAAGTTTCCAGTCAGATGTGCTTTAGGAAATGAAGCTTTCTTTGTAAAGTATTTTGTGTTTCTCTATGGATTATCCTCACTAACAGCAGGAAAAAAGGACTATGTTATCAAACATTTTCAGACAACTGATATAAAACTTCTTTTAAGAGAACTTCCCACAATTTTCATGTCAGATCTTGGAAAAACACAATTTATCAGAATTCAGCTGCAGTTATTTTAAAAGTGTTATACCTAATAGGGAAAAATAACTCTCTATTTTATGTGACTCCATTGCTCCCAGGCAATTTTGTTCAATAGCTTGCTCACACATCCAAGTGAGAGTCAGGATTAGTTATTTTCCCAGTTCGCACTTCTTTGTAACTGTCACCTAAACATCCCAGAGGTACCAAGACACCATTTTCCACAGCCATTTCTAGCAGAAGCTTTAATGAAGGAGGCCCTGGCCCTTCAGAGACTGGCTTCTGCAAACTGGACCCATGGAGGCATGCAGCTCACAGACTGTATGGCACAGAGAAGGGCAGTGACTTACCTGCATTCTGCAGTGCTTCGGAGGCATTRAAAATAAAATGCTTGCTCTGTGCTTTAGTCTGTGCCTGCTGGGCAGCACTCGGGACTTAAGTTCATGGAGATAAAATCACTAGCCCCGGGGCTGTGACACAAGCAGATTCATTAGGCAATCGGATTTTGCTACAGATACTTGAAATAATAACTAGAAGATAACTGAGTTAACAAAGTTATCTGTTAATAACATAAGCATGCATACTGTAAATTATTTTTCTTAGTCTATGACTGTATGCTGCAGTAGAATGAGAAGAACCCAGCTTTAAGAAGCTGAAAAGTGTGAGCTTAAAAGCAAAAGTGCACTTTCTTAAGTTGCAGTACTTTACCATAGGAAAATATTTAACTCTGCCTATAGCTGAGTGCAGTCTCCATCATGTTAGTTCTCTGAACAGGCTGTGTCTTTTCTGAAAAGATGTGATATAATTGAAAGAAAGCTGGAAGGTTTCACACAGCTGTTCCTACAGTCACCTTTTAGGTGTGTGCTGTACAACAGCCTAGATGATGGTAAGTCTACTTAAAAATGAGCAAACAAACAAGTCTTTATGTTCATGAGGATATTTTTTGAAGCACACTATACTTTGCAAGAAATGAAAGCAACTRTAAATTCAGTTGTGAAATAAAGATATTTTGGGCATTTTTTTCCCCTCACTTTCAATTAGAGCAGTTTTAAGTATGATCCTAGCAGCAGTTAGCACAGGCACTTCAGAGATCAGSAATGCCATTTCACGCTTGCTTCCAAAATTTATCACAGCAAGTGTCATCCAGGAAGTCAGAGACCTTTGCTGCCACCTGTTTGCATTYGATCCCTGCCCCTGCATGTGACCTAAGTACAGAAATACGGTGCCTTTGCAAGGGGCAGCTCAAGGGAAGTAGGTGCCAGGAGAGACAGCCTCAGGTGCAAGGSATCACGCCGTGCTTGTTCCTTCCCCCCTGCCACCCCGCCGAAATGCCCATCTGCTCATTGAGCCCCAGCGAACCAGCTGTGCTAGTGAAAAACACATACACAGATAAGTGGCTGGGAGGATTTATTTCCCTCCTCCCTTCATTATAAGGAGAAGAATTTCAAAATGTAATTAAGCCATAACCTGCTACGGAMGGAGCAAGTAGCTCCAAGCAGCAGGACCCAGGACCCACAAAAGAACAACTGGCACTCCAAACAACATTTGAGAAATTAAGCAAATATATTCAGAAGAATTAAGATGTGCAAGCTTGCTCTTTTTTTTTTTTTTTCTTTTTTTTTAATTCAGTAGAATTAATGTCAAACCAAACTGTGTGGTTTTTGTTTCAATGTTTGTAAGCGGTAATGTAATAACAGGCTCGGTGTGCAGGAAGTGGCCAGCTGGTTCTTGCATGATTTTCTRTGAGCACTTACATGGGCAGAGCGCTGTGCCCTTCCAGGTCGGCTGCAGCCACGTGTCCTTGGCCCAGGGAGGCTTCAGCCAGAACATAAACCTTTCAGAAGTCCTTTCTTTTTCCTTCACCTTTAGCTTCCAAGCTGGATTTTGTGCTAATAACCTCATTATAACCTCTCATGGCTGAGAGCATTTTTCTTTATGTCAGCTCGGATGTAAATGCAGTGCCTCCGAGGATATTAGGGGGTGCAATTTGTGCCTTATGTAACGTGTTTTCTGAGAGTTGTTTTTCTGCGTGTGCAGGGCTGCGTCCCGCGATGCTGCGGGGAGCCGCTCAGCGTGCAAGAGACGCCTTTGCGCTGCGGCTGCCGGGATCCCAGCACCCCAACCCAGCGCTGCATTTGTCACCCCTACGGCCAGAATTGGCAACCAGAAGCCTTCGACCTCACTCCCACTGCACAACTGATAGAACGTCAAGAGAGGAAAAYAAAGCAATTATTGAGAGTCTCTACGGATTGTCAGTTGATATTAAGAAAATACGCAGACTAAAGGAATGGGTCCTTTTCCAGGATGTGGCCTATGTTAAAGAAACTGCTACCATCCTGCAAGAAATGGGAGCGGATGAGGCTACCGTAGCCAGTATTTTGGAGYGCTGGCCAGAGGCAATTCTCCGAAGCCCTGCAGAGATAGGCTCTCAGAGAGAGCTGTGGCAATTAGTGTGCCAGGATGAAAAACAACTCATTAAATTAATAGAGCAATTCCCAGAGTCTTTTTTTACTATTGAGTTTCACGAGAATCAGAAAGCAAATATTCTGTTTTTTCAAGAGTTGGGACTGAGGAATAATATAATCACAAGGTTCTTGACAAGTGCACCCAATATTTTTTACAATCCCGTTGAGAAAAACAAACATACAATAAAGACTTTACAGAGAAGTTACCTGAGTTTAGGAGGTTCCGATGCAAATATGAAGATTTGGATACTGAAGCTATTGAGCCAAAATCCGTTTATTTTATTAAATACTTCCACTGCAGTCCAGGAGAACTTGGAATTTCTCCAGAAGAATGATTTCACTAACCATGAAGTTCTGCAGTTGCTGTCCAAACTTAAAGGCTTTATTTTTCAGCTTACTCCTGCTAGCATGCAGAAGAGTCTGCTTTTCTCCAAAAATGTCTTTAAGTGCAGTGATCAGGAATTAAAACACCTAGTGCTCCGATGCCCAGCCCTTCTCTACTACTCCGTTCCCATTCTGGAAGAAAGACTCCAGGCACTGTTGAAGGAAGGAATTTCAATAGAGCAGATCCAAGAGACGCCAATGGTGCTCGAGCTGACAACACAGATTGTTCAGTACAGAATTAAAAAACTCTCTGCTTTGGGCTATAATGTAAGGAGTGGAACTCTAGAGACTTTGAATGGTACTAAGAAAGATTTTGAAGTCAGTTATGGTAAGATACAGTCAAAGAAGGAGAGACCAATGTTCAATCCTGTTGCTCCTATAAAAGCTGAAGACTAATTTGAAGGCTGTGCTTGAAAAAATGACCAAGGAGAAAATAGAACTCAATTCTTTTAGAAGATCTTAATCAATTCCTTAAGCAAACTTGTTACACCACACTTGTTCTCAAAAGGGGTTTTATGCATAAGTTGGTTATAAAAATATAGCTAAAAGTAGAACTTTCTGGCACTTTCCAATACTGCCTTAGAACCTGACTGTAATGAAAACTGACTTGCTGTAATGAAAACTGACTTGCTGTGGTTTACATAAAGACTTATCCCCTTCCCCTTGCTCCCCCCGGGATCACCTCACACGTGGGTATTTGGTTCTTTTGCACTTTGTTGTTCACCTGGCTACTTGTTTTTTGGATGTTCAGCTCTATAATTGCACAGTGCAGTGTGTGGCACTGCTTAGAATAATCTCCATTTGCGGAAAAGGAGGATSATTTACCCAGTAACGCTCATCAACCCACCGGTACACTCAGCTTTGAAGCCTCTCTTAGGACTCTCTTCCTAAATCCAGCTCCTGAACTGAAGCTGGCAATTTCCTGGGTGGGAGGACCACTTAGAGCAGAGTTTGAGACTAGGGGGAAGACACTCTTCTTAAATAGTGATCACTAGAGTGAGGCCCTRTTCTTTATAACCTACAAACTATGATGCTAATAAACTACAATGACATTCTCCTTTAAATTTTTAAGACTTAAGAATTAATTCTGTAAAAAGTTTGGGGGAGGAGGAAAGACATTTATTGCACATGTCTAGTCCTGAATTTCTTCTTTTCTAGACAGGTAAAAAAAKAAAAAAGTAATCATGCTTTTATAACGGGCGTAACAAAACTCRGAGCCATGGGCGATTAAAAACAACAACCAGATTTGCAAACAGCTGCTGCAGTTTCTAAATATATTGGTGAGCCAGCTTCTCAGATATCCCTGGTGACAAGTAAGTGCTGTTTTTTTRAATAGTAACCATTGCACAGTGTTTACGTTCCAGTTATTTTGCTTTCTTTGTTTTAACGGGCTGTGAAAAATGATAAGAAATAGTAGCACCATTGCAGATGATCTCAGTAGCAGCAGGGTCACCAGTGATTTTATCCCTCCAACGGACAACTTAGCCTAAGCAGCCGGTCTGGAGACATTCCCTGCTGACAGCAGGACATACTGCAGCTACCCACAGCCATGTCCTCTGGGCCCTTCCTCAAGGTCACTTTTATAACAGACATTTTGGCAGCAAGTCCAGGGTTGCTTTTCTTGAAGAGAAGTTTTAAACAGCCGAGTAAAGTCGCTATTGGGTTACTTACTCAGAGGGCGGCCTGCAAGATGATTTTAGACAGGCTGCAAATTACCTGCCCTGAGCTGGGCAGAGACTGGAAAGGGCAGCTTGTGGCTGTGCAAGGAACTCAACAGCTGAAGGTCTTAAATCCACCTTCATGGCAGCAGCCTGTGCCAGCGGGGAGGAAAATCTGCCCCTGGAGCATGTGCCATGGGGTGAGAATTCCAGGAGAGACGTGGGTCACCAGCACAATCCACAAAAAATTGGGCTGTCCTGAGTTACTGAGCTGTTCTCTTGCTGAGCACTTCATCGCTTCCCTTGAAAGTTTAATTTCAGCATTTCTCCGGGTGCCTGGTTTTAAAATTCCTTTCTGATGCAACTCATTCCCATCATTTCTCATTTCTTGCTGTACTTCCAGTGGCAAATGGGGAGAAAAAAAAAAAAAAAGGAACATTTTTCCTTAACTGAGTCACAGCCAGAGTCATCTCAAGCATCTTTTCCTCTTCTGAGCATTAGTTTCTCCTTCTCTTTCAAAACAAAAGCATAAACAAGGAGACTCCTTTGATATACCAGCAGATCAACATGCATGCAGTACCTGCATCTCTGGGACTCACTTCTTTGTTCTTCGCAGGATTCATCTATGAAGAAACCTTGGACAAGCTGATTTCACATCCCAGTGCCAAAATCCTCGTAACCGTCTCTTTCCATTACACTGAATGCGAACAAGTTTGCATTTATATGTGGCAAAGTGTATACACACACCACCATTTCTCTCACAGAAGGGARGGCCAGGTACACACCTGGTATTTAGACACATTGCCCCTTTGGAAATGGCTGTTGTGAAATCTCCAGATTACAACCCACACTTAAAAGTTTCTCAGACCCCAGACTGAAATTAATTGATTTCTTGATTACGAGTTTTGCTGGGCACAAAGCAAATTAGTCCAGACTCTTAAGGCTGCAATCCCTGAAGAGAGAAAAAAAAAATCCTAACCTTCTTACAGGCATAAAAGTGGATTTCCTCAAGCCTCAGTTCCCAGGTAAATCAATAAGGGGCTGTGGTATCTGTGCACAGCCTACAACACAGGCTACAGTTTCAAGAGCTTGTTGACACTACTTAGGTGTACAAAAAAAGACACTTCACGGCACAAAATCATAGGAAGATTTCCCCCTTGTGTATTCACCCATCTGCCCATCTCTACGAATTAACACAGAAGCTTTCAGAAGTCCAAAACAGCAACAATTTAATGTTTCACAAGTGGCAGGACAGAATCAGAACACATCTTAGAAAAGGAGTGAGTCTCATATGTGAATGGAAAATACASAGAATATAGGACAAAGCTCTAAAACTAAAACCACATGCCACRGTAAAGCACTTCGGTTCGGGGACTCGGAGGTAATGACTACAGGATACGTCAAGAGCAAAACATGATGAAGTRTTGTTGGCTTTTACAGTCCTAACATTACGTATCTCAGACCGCGCTTGCTTTGCTGCAAGCTTCATAGTATAAAAATTACAGAATGTCCTAAAAAAGAGGTATGATCTTGTTCAACATGGAAGTTTTTGGAAAATGATTAGGAAGGGCTTGGTCAAGGGATGCCACTCGGCTCCGAGCCAGCCCTGGGGCGCAGCAGCAGCAGCAGCAGCGCTGCGGATGCATCTGTGCTCACAGCTGCAGGGGAGCAGAGCACATGAGGCCACTTGCTGCAATTAAACCGTTCCTCGTGCCAAAGCCGGCTCATTTCTGTAGCTCTCTGATAGCTCTACACTACACTGTCTTCTATATTATTAGCCTTTAACAATAATAATAATAATAAAATGGGCTTGCATAGACTTCTTTTACCCCATTCCACGCTTGCAGCAGAATGGAGCTAAGCATCTGGTGCCACCAGCACGGGAACAGGTCGTTCCATCTGTTGGGCTTTTTGGTCTTTTCTCCCTGCCACCAGCTCGCCATGCTCACTGTGTTCAGCACAAACAATTACTACTATCAAATAAAATAATCATAATAATAAAAAAACAGTTGCTCCAGACTGCAGTTAAAGTACCAATGGCTCAGAAAGACTTAAGTGGCTGCTGCACCATAACTTAAYACATGGCTTGCTTTCAACATCTGTGAACAGGAGGAAGCTTTAGACAAGTAACATTTTGATTTTATTTCTTAAAAAAAAAAAAAAGGAAAACAATTTCTCTCTGTATATATCTCCTTCTTGTACAACTGTAGCCACTGAAAAATTAAGCTTACATGCTTAAACATTTTCTGTAGGAACACAAGTTTATAGAAAATACTGCATAGAGAGTGTTCACATAATCCTCAGTCATCTGTTATGGTCCTCCAAACAAGTCACTTAGCTGCAAAGTCAGCACAGAGACCACAGCGAGCCTCTCTTTGAGGAGAGCTTCGAGCTGGCTTTGCKCCCCTCTGCTGAGGACCTGCAGATGCTCCCAGGCAAGTGAGGTATATCGAGGTTTGGAATCTGACAGCATTTCTTGGATCACGTTATTCATTCTTGTTTTCCTTTAAGAGCCTTTAATAGGGCATTTGCCCTATTTTTTTTTAATAAAAGTATTAAATTTGTTGAAATCAAAATGTAAAGTATGAGAAAGAGATGCCGTGACAAGTTTGCTGCATTTAAGTGAGAAGCTAGAAAGGAGAAGCTTCCAGCCAGAGCCAGGAGCTAACCTGACACATCATGAGCTTAAGACAACTTTGCTAGTTCTTCAGTGGTTGCCAGCTGCAGGAAGGATTCATTCAAGTTACACAGTTGTCATTAACATAGTGCTAGGTGACCACAAACCAGTTTCAATTAAGCCATCATTTTTTTTCCCCTAGTGTCTGTAGGAAGTTTATTAGAAGCAGCAAGTTTTGCACTTGCAGGAGAAAGATGTATCATTAAATACACCTGAGATTTAACAATCCTGTTTGCGGTAAAAGCTGACAAAGTTTCTGGTATCAAGAGTCATAAAGAGAGTCCAAAGCTTGTT
This sequence comes from Nothoprocta perdicaria, assembly GCF_003342845.1. Lineage (NCBI taxonomy): Eukaryota > Metazoa > Chordata > Aves > Tinamiformes > Tinamidae > Nothoprocta > Nothoprocta perdicaria. The sequence goes on along the minus strand of NW_020456154.1, from coordinate 1,083,238 downwards.
CTGTGAACTGCACTGAAATGGCAGGACAAGTTCTTTACTCAGCTTCACTTAAAGTCACAATTAATAAGGCATGAGCCGTTACATTAGCTGGCTCTYTATGATCCCTTCTACCACCCTTCCTCACCTCTTACCTGCCGTGCTCCCTTCCTATACCCCTCCAGGTGCGTTGGAGCGCAGAGGCTTCCTGCAAAGCAGCTTCCTCAGCGAAGCTCCCTTGGGGCATCCACGAGGCCCCTTCTCCTGCCGAGCACCCTTAGCAGGGAGATGTGGACACCACCAAGAACAGCAATCGGCTGCTCACGGTGCTGCAGGGTGACCAGCCAACACTTCCGTGCTCACGTTTCAGTCCAAAACCGCAAGAGCCTTACAGTGAGGGAATATTCAAACAGGCGTCATCCCTTGGGATGCACTTCCTCGCTCCCAGGGTTATCGGGTGTAACATCTCACAGCTGCCAAGCCTGGCTCTAGCTCCTAATAAACCTTCATGCGGTGCTCGCCAAGCTTCGTCTGTCCTTTTCAGATGAAATCAAGTTACCTGCAGAGCTCTGTGGAAGAGGGATGTCTAAGACACATGGCTTCTCGTGGTCCAAAACCTGGCAGATTTTAATGCCACCAACGGAATATTCTGCAGAATCAAGTACGTCTCCGTTTCAGTGTTTTAGTCAGACTTATCCTTTTTCTTCCCCGTCAAAGGCATTTTACTGGCAACAGCAGATCCTACAGCRGTGACGCCTCCAGCCACAGCCGAAACGCCTCCCTTGACCAGCCCCACTCCCACCGAGGGCACCGACGTGACCGCCGTCTTGGTGATCTCCAGGCTCTTCCCTCCGATCCAAGCGACGCCGCCGATGGTGGCGCCGACAGCYCCTCTGGTGACGCTGAGGAGGCCGCCCGTGACGCGGGAGAGCACGCCGGGCTGCTGCTGCGGGTGGTCCTTCAGCGAGCCTGCGGAGCGAGCGGCACGCGCGTCAGCCGGCCCGCGCCCGGAGAATCCCTGAAGGAACGGCAGGAGAGCACCTCCAGCCCCGCCGCCACCACCCGCCACCTACTGGCTGCGTGTCTCAAGCAACACCCTTGTTCCACATAAGATGACACTTCGCTGTAGGCGAGACATCTCAATAAATCCCAAAATGGTTGGAACCTCTAGAGATCATCTAGCCCAACGCCAACTCAAACAAACAGCTTCTCATGCACACCCAGGGAGTTTGCAATAATGCTAGAACTGACCCAGAACTAAGTACGCGCTCTGGGTGTCCCTGTTGGACCAGGGGGGTTGGACTAGATGATCTCTCRAGGTCCCTTCCAACCTTAACCATTCTRGGATACTCATTAAAAATAATAAATAATAAAAAAGACATCTCAAAGAGTGGATTCTTTACTGTTATTAACAAATTCTAAAGTAACAGCCAGGCACCCACCAGCACAGCGTGCAAAGCCAAGCTAGGCTCTTTCCATCTCATGTATAAACAGCAGAATAAACCTATCGGACCYGAACTGCATCTCTGGAAACTGTGCCTACGGTCTGTCTTTCACTGTCTGTCCCCAGGGCTTACCATTTATCAGCAGTTGTTTACTAAGTTGTAATCAATCTAAGTCCACTAAGTTACTGCCAAGTTATAGTCCTGATTTGTATCAGGATAATATTAATGGGAAAAAGAATCTTGGCTCATCCCATTCCATTCCAGGGCTGGTTTGCTTACKGTTACTTAAAACAAAAGCTGGGAGTGTTTTAGCCTGCAGATCCATTTTGGAGAGTTAATTGAGCTGCTGATGGACTTCTGTRAACCTGCTTGATAACATGAGAACTGGTACATACCTCCTGGCAGCTCCTCATGCAGGTACGAGGGCACATCCTGCTGATTTTTGTCTGTTTGATTCATTATTGCCTAAAAGAGAAATTCACATACACTGCATTTCTTTTCTGGCAAAGTACAAACGTTGCCTTTAAATCTAAGATTTAACACTTAACATTTCATAAGGAAGAAACTTGGTTTTCCTTACTGGGTTAGCCTGCTAACCCAACTAGTGCTGTTTCTACTGCCAGACTGGGCTTTAACACCACTCAAACCGATTCAGTGCTTGAAAAAGAAACTTCACGAGGTCGGCAGGTTTGGTGCTGAGCMGCCCTCCTTGCCAGGTACCTCTCAAATGCAGAGGTCAAGAGGAAAAATGGTGTGAAAGCAAAACAGCCTGTGCCACAGAACAGCTTATGTCTGTGTATGAAAGAGGAGATCAGCGGTTGTCCAGGGTGGATGCTAGAGAAGCAAGAGCAGCCTCTCCCGAAGGCTTCATGCGGCCTAGAGAGCAGCACACTGGGAAAGGGAAAAAAAAACACCCCCACACACCAAGAACCAATCCCCCTTGTGGTGGAATTTGAATGAATGTCRTGAGAACAAGACTGAACCAGTGTAACAAAAGCCCCCGGGCCATCCTGCCAGGGTGCTGCACGTGCGGCAGCAGGACAAGCTGCCTGTTTAACCGTGCGCAGGCGTCCGAGGCAGGCAGCAGTTCCCAACGCCTGGAAAAGCTGTTTGGTGAAGCAGCCCCAGAGCAGCAGCCCCGGGCAGAGGGGCAGAGCTCGGCAGGAAGCCGAGATCAGCAGCTCTGCCCCCTGCACTTCCCCTTCTCCAGAGGGGAGAGAAGGACTAAGTCGAGTTTCACAGAACCACAGAGGGGCTGAGGGTGGAAGGGGCCTCTAGAGACCATCTGGTCCAACCCCCTGCTCCAGCAGGGACACCCAGGGTGGCATCCAGCAGGGATCTAAATATCTCCAGAGAAGGAGACGCCACCGCCTCTCCAGGTTGTCTGTTCCAGGGCTCTGTCACCCCCGCAGTCAGGAAGTTTCCCCTTCGGCTCAGGCCCATCCTCCTCCTGTGGCACCGGCAGCAAACCGGCCCAGGGTGCCCTGTCCCCATCCCTGGTCACCCACAGAGGAGCCGGACAAGGGAGGCGCCAGTCCCGACCCCTGGGGACTCCCCCAGCCACACTCTGCTCCGCTGGTCACAGGCCGCCCAGCCACAGCTCAGTGCAGCTCCCTGCCCACTCATCCAGCCCACGCTTCCTGAGCTTCCCTATGAGCGCATTACGGGAGATGGTGCCGAACATCCTGCCTCCCTCCAGCTTTCCCTCCCCRCCAAAACGTGCTTCAGGATTCGCTCCGGAGCGCCCTGCTAATCCTGCTCTGCCCTTGGCAAGGCCCAAGGGAGTCCAGCCAGGAGCAGGGGACGGGCTGYGCTGCAGCCCCAGCATCCCGCTGCCTCCCTTCCCGGCCTGGGACCCACCAGTTCCTTCCTCCCTGCCACGTACTGGCCCTTACAGTCACCTCCCTTCTTCCAGGAGACCCTCACAAAGAACTCCGGCCCCTTTTGCCTATTTCCAAACCTCTCCATCCCCATTTGGGTGACAAAGCTGGGGCTGGAATCTGAAGAAGGGATGAGGGGGCAGAAGCAGAACTTGAGAGTGGGAAGATTCACCTAGAAAGCAACAGCTAAACCGCCCCCCAGTACCAATGAGATGACAAATATCACAGCAAGAACTGGCGCCCACATCCTGAATGACACATCTCCGTATYGGAGCACAGCCTGAGCTGAATATTAAGGAGTCTCCCAGCAAGGATACCAGCTCGTGACTCAGAACACATACGCACCTTCCAAAGGCAGCTGAGCAGGAAGGGAGGCAAGGACTGCCCACCAGCAGCGGGGCTGCTTTGATGGGAATGCCGGAGCAGCCTCCTTCGGAAGGCAGGATGGAAACCTGCAGGCCGAGAAACGGGAGAGTCAGTGAGAGCACATCAACCGGGAAGAGCAAAGGCACGAAGCCGAAGGGGTAATCGGGGTGAGAAAGAAGGGGGGTTAAATAATTCCTTGTTCTTTTAGTTAATCATAGATTGCTAAGATTTTTTTTAAAGGACAAAAAAGAAAAGCACTTGACATGTCACAGAGCAGAACATAAACAGATTAAGAGAGGACAAAGATGCTAAGGACTGAACTCAGGTGCAAAGCAATTTCTTTGTACTTGTCTTCATATTATGTGAATTGGGAGAAACAAGCAGATTTCATCTTTGCCGTGACAAGATACTCATAGATTGTTTTCTTTTTCCCCCCTAAAAATGAAAACAATAACAAAAGCAGACACACACAAAAAAAAAAAAAAAAATTCTCCAAAACAAATGAACAAAGCTGAAACCAACAATCAGACACACACCAACAAATGTGACGAGAATCAGGAGCCTCAGGCTAAGCCAGATGCTGAAACCGACTGACAAAGATGGGACATTATCAAAACATCTGCATGACCTAAAGTAACTGGTGCTGGTTAACAGGGGCCCACACTGCTGGTTAGGGCAACTGCTGCATCAGGAATCCGGAAGGAGACCACAGCCTACAGGAAAACAACAACTAAAATAATTTTTAAAAGCAGACTTAAGAGGAGATCCAAGTGAACTGAGACAGACAGAAATTTCCATAAAGAACTACCTCTCTGATCTCTTGGAATCCTCTGTATGTAACACCTGAAAAAAAAATCCAGCTTGAAATTATTAGTTTGAATTTCCAGAAAGTTTCTGTCAACGATTCCTTGCAAGAAGCTCAGAAAAAAACACCCAAATATCAGGAAAGCGGACAATACTGTCAGGGATTATAAACAGATTTTGAAGGCAGTCAGGCTAAGCTATTAATGTGGAAGAACACTAGAAAGCAGAGTGTCAAAGAGCAAGAACAGGGAAAAGGCACGGATCCGGCGTGCGGAGGAGAGCTCGGTAACTCCGAACSCAGGCCGGGCTATCGCCAGGTTTCTCAGGCTTCCCATCGGCAGGTGGGCTGTGGGGCAGAGCTGCTGCCCAAAGCGGGGCAGAGCACAGGGGCGTCCTTCCAAACCCGAGCCCCTTGGCCGAGGGGCGCAGGGAAGCGCGGGGCGGCGCTCACGGGACCCCAGGGCAMTGCGGTGTCTGTCCTCTCACCCCCTGCTCCCCGCGGCTGCTCCATGCCCAGGGGACCGCGATACGGAACACAGGAGAAGCCAGGGAGGATCCACCCCCACCAGGAAAGGCTTCCTTGCGGCTGGACCCGCAAGGGTGGCTGGCACAGAGCAGAGCTCGCGCAGCCTGAGCGGGCGCTGCAGGCTTCGTTCCTCCAGGGACGCTCTCCGATGAGGCGGAGAGCCAGGACTTCCACCCAACAACAGGCTTAAGCAGCCAGTTTTAAGACACCTGGGTTAAACCCTAAGCCACACGATCTCAGAGCCCATTCAACATGTCAGGAGACTTCAGAGCCTCTTAAAGGAGATACAAACCCCAGGTGCTGCACACGGCATAACACAACTGGTGTTGCATTAAACACAGGAGAAGGTCTTAAACCCGACTCCCTTCCAGAGATTTAAGGTGGGTATTTCTATTCACTGGAGGTCAAGGACTAGAGTAACTTCCTGRTGACTTGATTTCATCCACTCTTCAGAAGACAGAGCAGGAACATTATTTTTCTTTAAACACAGGAGTTTAACAAGCAGGAGCCCTCGCTATCGCCTGTGGAAGGGCCCAGCAGCGCTCGGTGCCTCCTCGGTGCTGCTGCGGCCCGGGTGGCAAGAGCAGCTCCGGGGCACCAGGCTGCAGCCTACAGCAAGGGAAACTGCCCTGCGCCCTCCCTGCCGGGAATGTGCCCCCAAAGTGAGAAAACGCACAACTCGAGACCCCAGAGAGCGCGACTCTCGGTCCACGCCCGAGGCACCGGCCCRGGGTGCGAGGCCAGGCCTGCCGCGGAGAACGGGGCCGCTCGGATGCGGTACCGATTAAAGCTCCTCGGAAACTTCACGGGAAGCTGCAGGCTTGAAGAGCAAATCTTCCATGAAGACACAGGGACTGACAGCACTGCAACCGAAACCCAGGCAGTTCGATGAGCTTCTCTCTGCTGTTCCTCCTCCCAAGCCCTTGGTGCAGCAGATCTAGRGGACCCGGCTCCAGGCGCCCGTCTCCACTGCAGGCCGAGGTGCCAGGCTTATCTGAACTATTCCAGCAGCTTTGGAACACGTTTTTGAATTGGTTGAGACCTASCTCAAGTTTTGCTCCATCCTGAAGAGTGACTTAATTTCCTAGTTTCTTTCTGAAGGAGAGCACTGATTTCTAGCATTGAATTGCAGAGCTGGGAACTGCTTTATGCCACACTGCAACTCATAACGACATCCATGAGGATACATTATGCAACTTCACTTGCATACAGAACTAAGTTTCAGCTTAAAATTCAGGATTTTGCTAGGAGATGAAGAATTAGTATTTTTTAGTTTCATAGGGAGAGGGGTCAAGAGAAAAAACAAAAAATGGGAGGAGGTGGAGGGAGAAAGTGAGGGTAGAAAGTTAATGCATAGAATTTGAAAATCTCGTTCAGAAATTTCAAGCCTTGCAGTTACTGTAAAAGATACCCAGATATACTGCAAGGGAATTATGCAGACAAATACTTGAAGCACATGAGAAAACCAAACAGTTCAGGAATAACATCTTTTTCTAAACATCTTTTCTAAACACAAAGGAGTCTGATGTTAGAGACTTGTAACATCCTAAAGTCTTCCCAGCTTGCTATTGCTGCTGCCTTTTCTGAAGCAACTACCTGAACTAAAAGGAGCTAAGATGCTGTAATTTGCCCTGTATTTTTCCCTATTTAATATAAGTTAATATAAGTGTGGTATGCCACATGCTACTACAACATTAAAATCAAACTTAACTATATTAAAAAAGTGGGGAGGGAGGTTAATGCTTTTGATTATCAGTAAGACTTTTAAGGAATGGCTATATGCAAAAGATATTTTAATAGAAAAATACAGCCCCAAGCCTATAAGTTCTTGAAACAGGGCTCAAGCTTATTCACAGGAGCAACCACCCCGATGTCAGCAGGCTGACCTGGGTGCCTGCCTCCAAGCATACGGTCTGCCTCCTCAAGAAGTTGCCTTCAATGAACTTCTTCTATAGCACTGAGGCATCACCACTGAAGAACAGACCCTATTTGGGGATTCCAGCTTCAGTATTAATAAGAACTGAAGGAGAAGGGAAGGTACCAACTTTAAGAAGTGCCTAAGATTGTAAGCACTGAGGAAACTACAATAAATTCCCATGTTGCAGTATCGGCAGGTACAGTGTAAAACTGAAGACAGGAGCTAATGGGCAGAAAGCAGCGGTTTGCACATGCACTGCACTYGCCTCTATACATTATATATTTTATCAAACAGCATGCAATTTGGCACTGTTCTCGAAGGCACAAAATTCAGTTTGTTGAAACCCTCCATTTTCCAACCAGCYTTCTGGAAACGTCGCCTTCAGCACACTGAAGTTTTCCAAATGTTACACCATCACCTTGGTTAGAGTCTGTACTTTCATAGAGGCTGCTGGCAGGGAGAGAGGAGCACACCAAGACACGAGAACAAACAAATAAAACAGCAACAAAACCCAACTTTAACAGGTGTTCAACAAGGTTACACTGTGCAGATGAAACATAGAATAGTTTTGGCCACGTTAGCAATTTTGAAGGAACACGTTGCTTCTGATAACAAGAGCAGCTCTTAGGAGAAGCCATGATACGGAGCTCCCTTCTTTGTTATCTCAAGTTAGGGGTTTGCCTTAGCAGAGGGAACAAAGGTTTTTCTGGATTCACAATGTCACATATAAGCAGAATATGAGGGGAAAAAAGGCTACCTGTCCAAAAATGCACTAATTGCCGCAAGTTGCTGACTTTGCGCAGGATCTCTCCATCAGACTGGAGCTGGGAGGACATTCAGTTAACAAATATGCACATTTGTCTTCACATTCAAGGAAAGAAAATGTGCTTATCGGATGTGGCAGGGTAATAAAGACCATTAAGTAGCTCCAGAGCTCTCTTTTTAATGACTTACCCTTCACATGTCAGCAGAGCGATCTAAAGCACAGCYGAAATGCAGCTCTATGGTGGTAGCTTCCAACAGAAAGCAGCCCACAGCAGCCAGAAGGAGCAGAAGGTTTCACAGGCTGGCAATTCTTTCATTACGCACTGACTCATACAACGGGACAGAAATCTGAACTTTGCAACTTCCCAATTTTTTCTTTTTTTTTTTTTTCCCCCCTCTCCAGGAACTTCTTCAAATTATACTAAGATTTAAGGGGCAAAAGAGGCGGGGAGGGAGGAAATGGTTCATTGATTGACGTTTTCATCCCACGATGCCAAATTCACAAAATTATGTCACAAGAGAAAGACGCTCCTCTCTCAACACGCACATGAAGGGATCACAGAGCGCGGAGGGATCCCTGCGGAGTCCTGGCAGAGCGGCCGTGGCCGGGCAGCAAGCACAGATCCAAGGCTCCAGCGGCACTTTCCGTGCTCCCTCCTTTCCCCTGTGCAGCCTAACACACCAGCTTGGAGCTTCTGCGGTTAGTAGCTGGAAGCAAACCCAGATCTTGAGCCAGATTTCAATCAAACAGGAATACACATAAACTATCCGCTGGTTTTTGGTCCACACTTACTAGGTACTAGCCATTCAAGGGATGAGTTATCATTTATATTTTTAAAATAACATACCACCCTTCAGATTAAAAAAAAAAAGTATATTTTAAAATAATGAAGTCATTCTTTTACTTGGACTTTCTTACTGTCAAAGTATGAAAGATAAGAGAAATTTCAGTCAAAGAACCAAAAGCAAATTTCACATAGCTGTAAAGAAAGAAGTGGTTTAGAAGATTTTTAAGACTTACTTGCTATAACAATAACACCCTTATGGGGCCCTGAATGAGAGTGCTATGTAATTCTAACCAGCAATGCAGCTCCACACACACATCCACGCCGAGGCYGATTTAAGTGCAGTGATTCTCACCGGGTGTATTCCGTCGGGAAGGAGCTGCCTCTCCAGCTGTTTCCACACAGAGATTCTGCACACACCTAGAAGAAAAGGACTATGTTTAATGACATCTTAAGGAACAGGGCTACTGCCCCACTCCTGCCACGTATTTATGGTTCCCAGGACAGGCACACTTGTTTTCTATGCTATTATAAGGAAGAGTAGAGCATGGAGTAAGGGGTTTATGAGGTCTACTGAACTCGTCGATTCCTTCTGCAGTCTCGGGCAAAAGAGGGAATTTCTGTTTAACCACACGCAGCCATGGGGCTTTCTGGACCGCGTGCTAACGCCGCGGCGAGACGCAGCCCCTCCTTGCAAGTTGGGAGCTCTCGGACAGCGACGGGTACAAGACTTCAGCCTCCCGTTCCGAGGACGGCTCCGTGCCCGGCCGCTGCCCCGGCTGGGCGGCCGCTCGAAGCCCCTCGCGCTCTCCGGACAAAGAGCCGCACTGTTCCCGCAGGGCAGAGCTGGCCCCAGCGGCAGCCCCAGCGGGAGCTGGCTTGTTCCCCCGCTGCTCACACACTCGCGGGCGGCTCCGGAGCCAGGGCAGCACCCAGGCCGGCACTGCCCGCCCGGCAGGGCCGCAAACGCCCCTTCCCCGGCCAGCRGGGCTCAGGAAGGAGCACGGCTGACAGGTCAAGGGGCCTTGTTTAAGAGCCACGTTTCCGAATTCCAGATTTATCCATGAAGCAAGACTGGCTCGAGGGCAAGCGTGCCCATCTCAGAGGAACGCRGCACTGTCTGCAGTGAAAGATGCCGGCCAGCGGGATCAGAAGCTTCCAGGTATGAGCACAGCTYGCTCTTAAACGTGCGCTGGGGTGGGCTATGGAAAAACATGCAAAGTTACCAAGTCTGCCTCAGGTATAAATAACAGGCTCACAGCATGCGGGTCGCAGCAGTGAAACACACCTGTATTAAAGAGAAGAAAAAAGACACCCCAAAACCACACAATTAAAGGTAAAGGAGGAGCTATTTCTCCTGGAACAAATCAACTGCAACTTCCCAGGATGTTACTCCCAGTGTCTGCCTACAGCACAACCCAGCACTTCATTCCCCTCAGTTAGGCACCCACGAGCTCCAAGATGGGCCCTGGAAACCTCTGTGGGTGGCAGCCGGCCCCGTGCTGGGGCAGGGGCC